>NC_135834.1:8270466-8490627 GCF_964213995.1 Mustelus asterias | reverse complement strand
GACAAGGGGGACAGTGATGTGTGTGGGTAGTGGGGGGGGGGGTGGATAAGGGGGACAGTGATATGTGTGGGTAGTGGGGGGGTGGATAAGGGGGACAGTGATGTGTGTGGGTAGTGGGGGGGTGGATAAGGGGGACAGTGATATGTGTGGGTAGTGGGGGGGGGGGTGGATAAGGGGGACAGTGATATGTGTGGGTAGTGGGGGGGTGGATAAGGGGGACAGTGATGTGTGTGGGTAGTGGGGGGGTGGACAAGGGGGACAGTGATATGTGTGGGTAGTGGGGGGGTGGACAAGGGGGACAGTGATATGTGTGGGTAGTGGGGGGGTGAATAAGGGGGACAGTGATGTGTGTGTGCACCCTCGCTCCCGCTTTTCGCTCCCGAGCCGCTTTCTCCGCTTTCTGCGTCCCGGGAGCGATCTGACACGGGACAAATTTGTCTCTTCCTGTGCATGCGCAGTTCAGAACTCCGATCCACCCGGTCGCGCTAGGCCCCACCCACAGCGCGAATGGGACCCGCAATTTTTGTTTTTAGGCTGGGTGCGTCTGGGGGGCCTGAAAGCAGATTCCCAAGTCGGATCTGAATTACGCCCAGATTCGGCACTTCAAATGAAAATGGTCAAATCAGGCCCTTCGTGTCCAAAGATGTGCTGGTTGGGGGGATTGGCCATGCTAAAGTGTCCCTCAGTGTACCCGAACAGGAGTGTGGCGACGAAGGGATTTTCACAGTCACTTCATTGAAGTGTTAATGTAAGCCTACTTGTGACACTAATGAATAAACTTAAACTTAAATTGCCCCTTAATATCCAAAGATGTGCAGGTTAGGTGGATTGGCCATGCTAAATTGCCCCTTAATGTCCAAAGATGTGTAGGTTAGGGAGATTGGCCATGCTAAATTGCCCCTTAGTGTCCCAGAATATTAAGTTTAGGTGGATTGGTCATGCTAAATTGCCCTTTAGTGTCCAAAGATGTATGGGTTAGGGGGGATTGGCCATGCTAAATTGCCCTTTAGTGTCCAAAGATGTGCAGGTTAGGTGGATTGGCCATGCTAAATTGCCCTTTCGTGTCCAAAGATGTGTAGGTTAGGGGGATTGGCCGTGCTAAATTGTCCCTTAGTGTCCAAAGATGTGCAGGTTAGGTGGATTAGTGGGCTAAATACACAGAGTTATGGGGATAGAGCAGGGGGTGGGCCTAGGTAAGATGTTCTGTTGGAGAATTGGTGCAGACCCGATGGGCCGAATAGCCTCTTTCTGCACTGTAGGGAGTGTATGGTTCTATGAAAACCTACCTTTTGGCCACCTGATCTTATGTGGCCTCTCAAGCAAAGGCCAGGGTCAGAGGCAACAAGCGGGAAAACCCCATTGCCCTGAATTCGTACACGTTTTTGCTTCTCACCTGGCAAAGCCAACACCTTGGCTTTGCCAGGTGAGAAGACAAAAATATATATCGACATAAGTCGGCATTTTTCAAGATGGCGACTGAATTCGTACACGTTTTTGCTTCTCACCTGGCAAAGCCAACACCTCGGCTGGTGCCATTGGCATCCCGCAGTATCCTGGTGGAGATAACTTGACCGAAAGGTTTGAGCATGTTCTGGAGCTCTTGCTCGTCCATGGTGAGGGGCAGGTTGGAGATGTATAGGTTCGTTGGGTCCTGCTCTTGTTGCTGCAGAGGCAAAACAACAACCCGGTTACAGCCCTGTTAATGCACTGGCTGCCATCTTGTTTCTGTCCCATCACCCCTCCCCACCACCAAGCCCACTCCTGTCAAGTACTCCCACTTGCTGGCCTGAAGGTCAACATCATCCTGGGGTCTCGGATGCTTTCTGCTTTGTCACCCAAACGGCCCATCTTCACCCATGAGCCTCAGTGAAGGGCCGGTGACCTAGTTTTCCCGCCGGCGAGGCCTACAGGCTGAACCGAGCCTGCAAGTTGCCACGGCAACGGGGCCTTCCTGTGGGCCCAACCACCTCGCAGACCGTTGATTATAGTTTTCCAACTGAGCTCGTTAGGCCAGCTGTTTTCTTTGAAACCTTCGCCATCCACGAGGTTGGACTCGAAGGTCGGGGAGGACAAATGAAAGGAAAACTAAGTCGGAGGAGGGAGTGACGAACAAGATTCCTGGGAAGTTTGCGTGAAGCCAAACAGTTGGGTACTGCTGCTGAGGGCACCCCACCCTCTGCAAGAGGCAGCGTTTCACTTCACCAACGTCTGAGACCTTTGTGTGGCCACAGATGCACCATAGAAAGCATTCTTTCTGGTTGTATCACAGCTTGGTATGGGCTCCTGCTCTGCCCAAGACCGCAAGAAACTACAAAAGGGTTGTGAATGTAGCCCAATCCATCACGCAAACCAGCCTCCCATCCATTGACTCTGTCTGAACTTCCCACTGCCTCGGCAAAGCAGTCAGCATAATCAAGGATCCCACGCACCGCGGACATTCTCTCTTCCACCTTCTTCCGTCGGGAAAAAGATACAAAAGTCTGAGGTCACGTACCAACCGACTCAAGAACAGCTTCTTCCCTGCTGCTGTCAGACTTTTGAATGGACCTATTTTGCATTCAGCTGATCTTTCTCTACACCCTAGCTATGACTGTAACACTACATTCTGCACTCTCTCCTTTCCTTCTCTATGAACAGTATGCTTTGTATAGCGCGCAAGAAACAATACTTTTCACTGTATCCCAATACATGGGACAATAATAAATCAAATCAAATATTAAGTTGATCTTTCTCTACACCCTAGCTATGACTGTAACACTATATTCTGCACTCTCTCCTTTCCTTCTCCCCTATGTACTCTATGAACGGTATGCTTTGTCTGTATAGGGCGCAAGAAACAATACTTTTCCCTGTATCCCAATACATGTGGCAATAATAAATCAAATCAAAATCAAACATTAAGTTGATCTTTCTCTACACCCTAGCTATGACTGTAACACTACATTCTGCACTCTCCCCTTTCCTTCTCTATGAACGGTATGCTTTGTCTGTATAGCGCGCAAGAAACAATACTTTTCACTGTATCCCAATACATGTGACAATAATAAATCAAATCAAATATTAAGCTGATCTTTCTCTACACCCTAGCTATGACTGTAACACCACATTCTGCACCCTCTCCTTTCCTTCTCCCCTATGTACTCTATGAACAGTATGCTTTATCTGTATAGCGCGCAAGAAATAATACTTTTCACTGTATCCCAATACATGTGACAATAATAAATCAAATCAAATCAGCGACTCTCTTGCAGCATTACCCCACCCTCACTTGATGGCCATACACACACGTTTCCCCAGTGCAAGTCACTGGGTAGCAATCAGGAATACTGTTCCCTACTTCGGAGGCCAGTAGCAGCACTAGTGACTTGGCGGAGAAAGTGTCCAGTTGGAGGCCTGAATCCAACTGGGGATGTTTTCAGTCCACCGTCGCCCCCAAGCTGACAAATGCTACTCCACCGTGACCGGAAGTGAAGGAAGAACCATTAGCGTGACACATTTGATTTCAATGTGTGCGTATCTGTTCGCGGTGGGGGAAGGGTGAGGAGGCGGGGGCGGGGGGGGGGGGGGTGGAATTCTGTTGCTAGTCTACCAAAACATCCACCACTGTCCAAAATGAACTGAAACCAAACAACGCCCACTAACTTCTTCAGGAATCCCGCAAACAGCAATGATTTGGCCATGATTTTGGATTGTCCTCTTCAGTATTTACCTCCTCTGCACTTGGCAAAGAAACGATATTTGCTCAGTTATTTACTCCAGCCCTGTGACACATGCATGCCCTGCCTCCTATAAGCCAGCTAGCGCTCATTACGGGACTGTTACAAACTGTCACGCACTCCCTCCACACCCGTTACAGGGCCTTGACATACTCATCGCACCTTTAGGTTTTTTTCTTAAGAAAAAAAAAGAGACATGCTGTCGAAGTTTTGTGCCGAGCACTCATCAGATTCGCAAGAATGTCAAATCTCAATCATAATTTATACTTCAGGGGAAAAAGGTTGGCAAGTCGACTCTTTGAACTTTGGCATTCTTGCATCTGTCCTGATGAGTGCAAGAGGAAAAGCTTCGACAGCACGTCTCTTTTTCACAGCAATGCTCCCAAGTTCAGTCCTACCAAATGTTTTTTAGGAACATTTAAGCGGTTATTGGATAGGCACATGGAGCACACCAGGATGGTAGGGAGTGGGATAGCTTGATCTTGGTTTCAGATGAAGGTCGGCACAACATCGTGGGCCGAAGGGCCTGTTCTGTGCTGTACTGTTCTATGTTCTATGTAAGCAACTAAATTTAAGAGTTATCAGCCAGGATTTTAGGGTTCCGCCACGGTGTCTCCCTCCCTGGGGGAATGCGGCGTCCATTTAAATTGCCGTTTACTTCGGTGAGACCGTAATACCTCACTGGGCACGAGGGGCCGTAGAATCCTGGCCATTATACACAAAATTTGCATGTTATGGGGTTATTCTGTGTATGCGTGTTACATCACTGAGGCAAGCCCATGAAAAGTAGTAGATTGGTAATGAAGTAGTTTGGGACAACTGGGAAGTGGGGCTGTGACAAGCACACATTTCCATTCTTAGTCCACACTCGTGGCTAATCACCTTACCCTCCCATCGAAGACCATCCCTCTAATCCCCCAACCCTCCCATCGAAGACCATCCCTCTAATCCGCTAACTCTCCATTGAAGACCATCCCTCTAATCCCCCAACCCTCCCATCGAAGACCATCCCTCTAATCCCCTAACTCTCCATTGAAGACCATCCCTCTAATCCCCTAACTCTCCATCGAAGACCATCCCTCTAATCCCCTAACTCTCCATCAAAGACCATCCCTCTAATCCCCTAACCCTCCCATCGAAGACTATCCCTCTAATCCCCTAACTCTCCCAACGACCATCCCTCTACTCCCCTAACTCTCCATCAAAGACCATCCCTCTAACTCCCTAACTCTCCCATCGAAGACCATCCCTCTAATCCCCTAACTCTCCATCAAAGACCATCCCTCTAATCCCCTAACCCTCCCATCGAAGACTATCCCTCTAATCCCCTAACTCTCCCAACGACCATCCCTCTACTCCCCTAACTCTCCATCAAAGACCATCCCTCTAACTCCCTAACTCTCCCATCGAAGACCATCCCTCTAATCCCCTAACTCTCCATCAAAGACCATCCCTCCAATCCCCTTACTCTCCCATCGAAGACCATCCCTCTAATCCCCTAACTCTTCATTCGAAGACCATGTCCCTTAGCCTTCCTATCGAAACCCATTCCCCTCGGCATCCACCATCGCCCATCCAACACTCCTAGTTATAACACAGTTCTATTTGAAGAAACCAGTGTGTATGACCTTGAGGACGGCACGGTGGCACAGTGGTTAGCACTGCTGCCTCACAGCCCCAGGGACCCAGGTTCGATTCCCGGCTTGGGTCACTGTCTGCACGGAGTCAGCACATTCTCCCCGTGTCTGCGTGGGTTTCCTCCGGGTGCTCCGGTTTCCCCCCACAGTCCAAGGATGTGTAGATTAGGTGGATTGGCCATGCTAAATTGTCCCTAAGTGTCCAAAGATATGTGGGTTAAGTGGATTGGCCATGCTAAATTGTCCCTAAGTGTCCAAAGATATGTGGGTTAAGTGGATTGGCCATGCTAAATTGCCCCTTAACGTCAGGGAGACTAGCTATGGGGTTACGGGGATAGGGCCTGGGATTGTGGTCGGTGCAGACTCGATGGGCCGAATGGCCTCTTTCTGCACTGTAGATTCGATGACCTTCTACGTGTTGGCTCTGGTATAACGGGTATTCCCTGGTTACCTCTCTGGGTGGCATTAAGCCCTGGCAGAGAGGCAACCAGCCATGCACAAGATCGAATGTGGGCACTGGCTTGCAGGGCATAAGGGGGCAAGAGCTGTAACGTTCTTAAATACTCTTTAAAAAAAAAGTATTTTTTTTTTTAAATCCCATGCGGATTAGCGGGAAGATTCAGATATCAGCTTCCCGGCAACCTGGAAGAAAACACTTCCTGTCAGTTTGTGGTATCAGAGGCAGCCATTTTTAATTGTGCCCAGGACACACTAATCTGATTGGGCAACAAAAGAGTTAACAGTTTCTCAACACGGCATTTCCTGGAACACATTGCTCGGGGGTGGGGAGGTTGCAGGGGCTGAGAGAGTGAGAGAGAAAGAGGAGGGAGTGGGAGGGAAGAAAATCTCCCAACGCTCGGTTAAAGCCTGAGCAAATGTTTCCCCGCTGGCCACAGCAGGGACACTTCCCAGCTGCTCCGAGTGACAGCTTCATTCTCGTGCATGCAACCCGTGGCGAATGCTTGATTAACAATTCTTGGAAAAGGAAAGGATCTTTGCCTCCTGTTCCAAGAATCCAGGAAGGCAGCCATTTGAGACTTCAAACACCGAGGTTTCAACTATGCAAAAGAAAGCTCTGGCTTGTTTCGAAGTTGTACTTGCCCGGACGTTAACGCCCTTTCAACTCTGACCCCCTTGCCCCTCATTCGCCCTCCGCCACCCCCCCCCCCCCCCCCCCCCCACCCCCCACCCACTCTCCCTGCATTCCTTTGGCATGTTCCTTTACCTCTTCAGACGTACAAATATAGCTTGTTAGCAGCTTTTGTCTGCTTTCACTCAGGCCGTGTTAGAACTGTGACTGTTAACTGGCAAAGCATCATCTTGGATTGTTGGATTGGGAATGGAGTCTACCAGATGTCCCGACTGCGCTTGGGTGCTGCTTTGTTAATTTTCTTTCTTAATCTTCTCTTTAACTCCCCCCCCCCCCCCGCCACCGTCCCCGCAAGGTAGCAGGGGAATCAAGCTCTACCTCACTCTTTTAACCCCACTATCATGCACAAACACTGAGCGATGATCAGCACTGCTGGGGTGGCAAACTTGGCAGCTTTGAGACTTCCTGGCAGTGGTGCAGACAGGCATTTGGCACCAGCCTTTGTTTATTTATTATTTTAGATTTTATTTATTAGTGTCACAAGTAGGTTTACATTAACACTGCAATGAAGTTACTGTGGAAATCCCTCAGTCGCCTGTTCGAGTACACTGAGGGAGAATTTAGCATGGTCAATGCACCCTAACCAGCACGTCTTTCGGAGCGTGGGAGGAAACCGGAGCACCCGAAGGAAACCCATGCAGACATGGGGAGAATGTGCAAACTCCACACAGACAGTGACCCGAGCCGGGATTCGAACCCGGGTCCCTGGCGCTGTGAGGCAGCAGTGCTAACCACCGTGCCGGGAGCGGTCAAGTCTTCTTCCTTTCTTGGCCAAGCGGGGGGCACCAGTTTTTGGTAGATGACTGTTCAGAGTGGCGTTCGGTCAAATTTCACCTGACTGAAGAAATGTGGAGCCACAAGCCTGGCCTAGAATAGAGATGATTGGGTAACATCCCCCCGGCCAGGCCATTGGTTGGTGCCAGGGAGGGTTGGGGGGGTTAATATTTGCTCCGAGGTCAAATATTAGCCTCGCCTCTCGCTCCAGTGAATCCGGCTCGAAAGGCAAGGGTGGCCTGATGCAGGCGAACAGCCTGCCAATCGACACTCGCTCTCCCCGGGGGAAAAACAGCAGGGTGAAACAGCACCGTGGGACTTGCCGGTTCAACCTCTGAAAGATGCCAGCCATGTTCCTGGCTTCGAGCGCGCCTTTGAACTCTGCACCAGCCAGGCCACGGTGCTGCAGAGTCTGTGCGGGCCCGAGGGAGGATTTTGGGGGAAATGCAATCCCACAACTCCCCTCCGAGTCGAAAGGCTGCAGGGAGGCGTTTGATCTCTGCCAGAGGAAACAGCGATGGGTGTGACACAAACCCGCCGCTGCAGTGAGCCACCTGAACAAACACACAGGCGTGCTGGACTCGGAGATTAAGAATTGCCTGGCGGAAGGATCCGTCTCTGTGCTGCCACCACCACCCCCCACCAGCCCATTTCCCATCTGTTCACTTCAAGCAGGTGGAAAATCTCCCTCTGGATAATTCCTGAACAGAATCAGCTCCAATTACCGAAGAGTTCAGGAATTCAGCACAAAGTGTTTGACTATCGGCCTCCAGTGCACATGTTCTCATGCTGTCTTGTGGGGAGAGTGAGGCGGGGGCAGATTTTGAAACTAACCCACCGTTAAAACAGCCTCAAAATAAAGGGGGGTCGGTTTAAGACAGAGTTGAGGAGGAACTTCTTCTCCCAGAGGGTGGTGAATCTCTGGAATTCTCTGCCCACTGAGGTGGTGGAGGCTACCTCGCTGAATATGTTTAAAGCGCGGATGGATGGATTCCTGATCGGTAAGGGAATTAAGGGTTATGGGGATCAGGCGGGTAAGTGGTACTGATCCACGTCAGATCAGCCATGATCTTATTGAATGGCGGGGCAGGCTCGAGGGGCCAGATGGCCTACTCCTGCTCCTATTTCTTATGTTCTTATGTGGGCGTCACTGGCTGGGCCAGCATTTGTTGCCCGTCCCCGGTTGCCCGAGGGCAGGTGAGAGTCAACCACATTGACTCCCCCACATTGTGCGGCACGGTGGCACAGTGGTTAGCACTGCTGCCTCACAGCGCCAGGGACCCGGGTTCGATTCCCGGCTTGGGTCACCGTCTGTGCGGAGTCTGCACGTTCTCCCCGTGTCTGCGTGGGTTTCCTCCGGGTGCTCCGGTTTCCTCCCACAGTCTGAAACACGTGAGGTGCATCGGCCGTGCTAAATTCTCCCTCAGTGTGCCCGAACAGGAGTGTGGCGACTGGGGGATTTTCACAGGAACTTCATTACAGTGGGTAAGCCTACTTGTGACTAATAAATAAACTTTGTTTTTTGCATTGCTGTGGCCAAAAGAGAAAATGCTGGAAAATCTCAGCAGGTCTGGCAGCATCTGGAAGGAGAGAAAAGAGCTGACGTTTCGAGTCCAGGAGACCCGTTGTCATCTGGACTCTTCCCCCCACTCCGTGCCAACCAATGGAGACGTCAGGGGGAAGTCACTCAATCATCTCCATTCTAGGCCACACTTGTGGCTACAGATTTCTTCAACCAGGTGGGATTTGGTCGAACGCCACTCTTGACAGTTATCTGGACTCGAAACGTCATCTCTTTTCTCTCCTCACAGGTCCTGCCAGACCTGCTGAGATTTTCCAGCATTTTCTCTTTTGGTTTCAGATTCCAGCATCCGCAGTGATTAACTTTTATCCAGTTACTTTTTACACGTTGCTGTGGCTCTGGAGTCACATGTAGACCCGACCAGGTAAAGACGGCAGATTCCCTTCTCCAAAGGGGACATTGCTGAACAAGGAGGGGGGATCAGCATTACTGAGACTCGCTTTACGATTCCAGATTTTATTAAATTCGACCAGCTGCTTTTTTTTTAAAGAGTAAAGATTTTTTATTAGTGTCACAAGTAAGGCTTACATTAACACTGCAATGAAGTTACTGTGAAATTCCCCCAGTCGGCACACTCCTGTTCGGGTCAATGCACTTAATCAACACGTCTTTCAGGCTGTGGGAGGAAACCGGAGCACCCGGAGGAAACCCACGCAGACACGGGGAGAATGCGCAGACTCCGCACAGACAGTGACCCAAGCCGAGAATCGAACCCGGGTCCCTGGCACTGTAAGGCAGCAGTGCTAACCACTGTGCCACCATGCCAGGACTTGAACCCATGTTGCAAGGGCATCAGCCTGGGCCTTTGGATTATTTGCGATCCAGTGGGAAATGGGGGGGGCGTGTTCAGGTACATCTTACTCCCCTCCCTGCCCTGCCTGGTTGTTTGGTTTGATCAGGGGAACTCGCTCAGGGTGACCACAATTCCTCTCCCCATTATTTTAGTCAAGGGGGCAGGATTTCCCAGCCTTGTTCGCCCCAAGGCTGGAAATTCCCGCCCGAGGTCAAAGGACCTTTGCGTAGTCCGCCCGCCCGACCCCGTCACCTGCTGCGATTCCTGTGGGGGGTGGGATGGGAAAATTCCGCCCAAGATGTTTAAAATAAATGCGTCAACACTTCAGCTACTATAGCTTCGGTCGGGGGGGATTGTGGGAAGACGGCATTTTCAGATTGCAGGATTAAAGATTGGGAGGTTCGTGCCCTGCGGCCTACGTTTCTGACTGAAGTCAACAGAGGGCAGTGGGCTTGGGAGACACCACAGTCGAGGCTATACTTTGACTGGAGATGTCTGGTGGGATGTCCTACAAAATGACAGCCCGGGGATTCCTGGGTGAGGGAGCAACCTCGAGGAAATTCCAGGCCCAAGATCTTTTGATGGGCTGAATGGCCTCTCCTCATTGCAAAACCAGGGGTGGGTTTTCCCTCCAAATCCCGACCACCCAAAGTCAATGGACGTTTGGCTGCCTCTCCAGAATTCAGCTTGACCGGAAAATCCTGGCCTTGACGTTGCTGTGAGGTGCCCAGATATTTGCCTGAAAAATCCGCTGCAGTGTTGGTGAGTTCTCTCACCTCTGAGCAAAAATACTTTGAGGCCTGGAGTAATGGCACTGCAGTCCAGGCCAACCGTTCAAGGCAAACAACTGGGCAAGCACATCAGTGATCATTAATCAAAGGACAGTAAAATGAGTGGTTCTGGTCTAATTTTGGAATGGATGAATGTGGGACCCATGACCACAGGGAGTGGCAGAGACAAATAATATCAAAGCATTTGAAGGGAACTTGGAAGAGGCGTTATAATGATAGAATTAGAGGAAGGATAGGAGGGTCTGATACCAGTATGGACTAGTTGGGCAGAATAGCCTATTTCTGGGCTGCATATTCCATCTGCAAGATAGAATCCGACAGTGCAGAAGGAGGCCATTCGGCCCATCGGGTTTGCACCGACCACAATCCCAACCAACCCCTATCCCCACAACCCCATGCATTTACCCGAGCTATTCCCCCTGACATTAAGGGGCAATTTAGCATGGCCAATCCACCTAACCCGCACATCTTTGGACTGTGGGAGGAAACTGGAGCACCCGGAGGAAACCCACGCAGACACGGGGAGAACGTGCAGACTCCGCACAGACAGTGACCAAAGCCGGGAATCGAACCCGGGACCCTGGCGCTGTGAGGCAACAGTGCTAACCACTGTGCCGCCGTGCCACCCTTCGTATGCACCATCCTTGTACATTACCTAGAAATGTAAACCTAACAACAATAGTGGCAATTTTCCAGCCATTTTTGCCGGTGGGATTTTCCAGTCCTGCCGACGGCGACCCTCCCCAACGCGGCTTTCCCAGCAGCTGGGGTTACGTACAACGGGAAACCCCGTTGACAACGGTGGGACTTTCCAGTCCCACCGCCAACCAATGGCGGGCCGCCTCCCGCTGCCGTGAAACACTGCCGGGGCTGTCCGGGGCTCCGCAGTAAGCCACTGCTCAAACTCCTGCCTCCGAGAGTCTGGAACTCCGCGATGGCCCTCGCGCGGGCGTTGGCCGAAAATCAAAGGGGGACCGTCGGCTGGGCAGAAAGTGGCACTGCCACATGATTGGACAAAAGTTGTCCATGTTGTGGCAAGGCCCCATTGTCTCGGCAGAAGGAAAATCCCGACAAAAACAAACGTTTGGGATGAGAGAGATTTCTCAGGCATTTTGAAGAATGCGAAGTGACCTCAATGAAACAGATCAGCCGGAATTTTCCTGCTTTCCACAGTGGTGGGATTTTCCAGTCCCGCTGCAGCGAGTGGAGATTTGGCTGAACATCAAATTCTACATCCTCGCTTGCAGCGGCAGCCGGGCGTGAATTCCGGGCATAAAATTCTGAGCGGGTTTGACATTGTCAAAGTCTCAGGGGAAGGGGGCGGCCATTTTGGACTGACTTGAGGAGAAAACCCTTCACTCAAAAGGGTTGTAAATCTTTGAAATTCTCTACCTCGGAGGGTAGCGGACCGCGATCAATACATTGTCGAACACTGGAGGGGCCACACGGGCCAGTTCTTTAAAATGGGAATTATTCACGAACCGAATAAGGCACAGATTCGTTTCAGAGGAAAGTCCAAATGTGTCAGGCTGTAAAAAGGCCAACGGTGGGAGTCCAAACTGAACTCAGCAGGCAAAGGCCTAACAAAATATAGCCGTCCACACCACTCGCCAGAAGTGACTGAGATGATTTACAGCGGTGAACTGTCCTTTACTGAAAAAAAAAGCCTTTCTCAACAGGCCGGCCTGAATGGGCCCAGATAATCGGTTTGATAGGAGCGACAAGCATTCCTTTTAGCTGAGGACATGCACACAAGAAAGAGACAAGAAGAGCAATTGATGTTTGTCTTTGCGGGAGAAAGCAGTGGGAAAAACCCCTCGCCAGTTCTCAGCATCTGGCACTCGACCAGACGCCTGAGAGTGGAACAATTAGCGAGTGTCAACGGGCCAGCTTTGTGAGACTCTCGCCTGCAGAATGAGGAATGACAGCTGCTTTTGTGTTACACCGTGTCAATGAGCTAACCAAAAAAGCTGGTCACTTTTCTCCCTCCACAATCCCCCCCCCACAACCTCCCGCCCTCCTCCCCCAACGCCACAAGCAAGAGCCACACACCAAGACACAGTGACCACGAGCTAATCCTATTAAATAAACCCTTCCAGAGAGGGAAACAAAAAGGACATCTTTGGGCCCCGTGTTGCTGTCTCTCTCTCCAGCTTCCTGGCAGCGAATGCAGCACATTCCATTCGCGTTTACGTGACACACTCCCTGTGGGGATTAGACAAAGGGGCATTGTGAAGGTAAGAGAGAAGGCAGCTTCTTAAAGTCAGCCTGCTCAAAAACCACAACAAAACATCAAACCGGCATTCATAGAGAACGGCACTTATCCATCGACCTGACACATCTCTCTGCAACATCTCACAGTGCTTGAATAGATATACGCTGGCAAAGACACAAGTCCCACAAATGACAGCAACGGTTTTGACTTCCTTGTTTGCAGGATGTGGGAGTCGTTGGCGAGACCAGCATTTTTGGCAATCCTTCATCCCCTCTTTGAGAAGGTGGTGGTGAGCCGCCTTCTTGAATCTGTTGCAGGTACACCCACAGCGCTGTTAGGGAGGGAGTTCCAGGATTGTTATTGGGCATCAGTCAGTCCATGTTGGTCAGAGATTGTATCACAGTGTCAGAGAGGAGGTTTGATGAGGACTTATCTGTTGAGGTAGTATGGGCGGAGATTAGAAATAGGAGAGGAGAGGTCACCCTGTTGGGAGTCTTTTATAGACCTCCTAAAAGTTCTAGAGAGGTTGAGGAAAGGATTGCGGAGTCAATCCTGCTTAGGAGTGAAAGTAATAGGGCAATTGTTATGGGGGATTTTAACTTGACTAATATTGACTGGAATTGTTATAGCTCTAGCTCGTTAGAGGGGTCAGTTTTTGTTCAAAGCGTGCAGGAAGGTTTTTTGACTCAGTATGTAGACAGGCCAACTAGAGGTGAGGCTATATTGGATCTGGTGCTGGGAAATGAGCCAGACCAGGTGCTAGACTTGGAAGTTGGTGTGCATTTTGGTGATAGTGACCACAATTCGGTTACGTTCACCTTAGTGATGGAAAGGGATAGGCATGAACCTCGGGCCAGTGGTTTTAGCTGGGGGAAGGGTAATTATGAGGCTATTAGGAGAGAATTAGGAAACATAGGTTGGACTAGGAGATTACAGGGACTGGGAACGTCCGACATGTGGAGTTTTTTCAAGGAGCAGCTACTGCGAGTCTGTGATAGGTATGTCCCTGTCAGGCAAGGAGGAATTGGTAGGGCTAGGGAACCGTGGTGCACCAAAAAAGTTTCTTTGTTGGTTAAAAAGAAAAAGGAGGCTTATGTTCGGATGAGACGTGAGCACTCGGGTAGTGCACTAGAAAGCTTTAGATTGGCTAAGAGGGAGTTGAAGAGCGAGCTTAGAAGGGCTAAAAGGGGACATGAGAAGACTTTGGCGGATAGGGTTAAAGAGAATCCTAAGGCGTTCTATAGGTATGTCAAGAACAGAAGGTTGGTTAGGGCAAGTTTAGGGCCAGTTATAGATGGCAGAGGGAAGTTATGTGTGGAACCGGAGGAGATTGGTGAAGCATTGAACCAATATTTCTCTTCGGTGTTCACGCAAGGGGACATGAATATAGCTGAGGAGGACACTGGGTTGCAAGGGAGTAGAATAGACAGTATTACAGTTGATAAGGAGGATGTGCAGGATATTCTGGAGGGTCTGAAAATAGATAAATCCCCTGGTCCGGATGGGATTTATCCAAGGATTCTCTGGGAGGCAAGAGAAGTGATTGCAGAGCCTCTGGCTCTGATCTTCAGGTCGTCGTTGGCCTCTGGTATAGTACCAGAAGATTGGAGGTTAGCGAATGTTGTCCCATTGTTTAAGAAGGGGAACAGAGACTTCCCCGGGAATTATAGACCGGTGAGTCTCACTTCTGTTGTCGGCAAGATGTTGGAAAAAATTATAAGGGATAGGATTTATAGTTATTTGGAGAGTAATGAATTGATAGGTGATAGTCAGCATGGTTTTGTGGCAGGTAGGTCGTGCCTTACTAACCTTATTGAGTTTTTTGAGAAAGTGACCAAGGAGGTGGATGGGGGCAAGGCAGTGGACGTGGTATATATGGATTTTAGTAAGGCGTTTGATAAGGTTCACCATGGTAGGCTTCTGCAGAAAATGCAGATGTATGGGATTGGGGGTGATCTAGGAAATTGGATCAGGAATTGGCTAGCGGATAGGAAACAGAGGGTGGTGGTTGATAGTAAATATTCATCATGGAGTGCGGTTACAAGTGGTGTACCTCAGGGATCTGTTTTGGGGCCACTGCTGTTTGTAATATTTATTAATGATCTGGATGAGGGTATAGTTGGGTGGATTAGCAAATTTGCTGATGACACCAAAGTCGGTGGTGTGGTAGACAGTGAGGAAGGGTGTCGTAGTTTGCAGGAAGACTTAGACAGGTTGCAAAGTTGGGCCGAGAGGTGGCGGATGGAGTTTAATGCGGAGAAGTGTGAGGTAATTCACTTTGGTAGGAATAACAGATGTGTTGAGTATAGGGCTAACGGGAGGACTTTGAATAGTGTGGAGGAGCAGAGGGATCTAGGTGTATGTGTGCATAGATCCCTGAAAGTTGGGAATCAAGTAGATAAGGTTGTTAAGAAGGCATATGGTGTCTTGGCGTTTATTGGTAGGGGGATTGAATTTAGGAGTCGTAGCGTTATGTTGCAACTGTACACAACTCTGGTGCGGCCGCACTTGGAGTACTGTGTGCAGTTCTGGTCCCCACATTACAGGAAGGATGTGGAGGCTTTGGAGAGGGTGCAGAGGAGGTTTACCAGGATGTTGCCTGGTATGGAGGGGAGATCCTATGAGGAGAGGCTGAGGGATTTGGGATTGTTTTCGCTGGAAAGGCGGCGGCTAAGAGGGGATCTTATTGAAACATATAAGATGATTAGAGGTTTAGATAGGGTGGATAGTGATAGCCTTTTTCCTCTGATGGAGAAATCCAGCACGAGGGGGCATGGCTTTAAATTGAGGGGGGGTAGTTATAGAACCGATGTCAGGGGTAGGTTCTTTACCCAGAGGGTGGTGAGGGATTGGAATGCCCTGCCAGCATCAGTAGTAAATGCGCCTAGTTTGGGGGCGTTTAAGAGATCCGTAGATAGGTTCATGGACGAAAAGAAATTGGTTTAGGTTGGAGGGTCACAGTTTTTTTTTTTAACTGGTCGGTGCAACATCGTGGGCCGAAGGGCCTGTTCTGCGCTGTAATGTTCTATGTTCTATGTTCTATGTTCTATGTGGTGTAGGTACACCCACAGCGCTGTTAGGGAGGGAGTTCCAGGATTGTTATTGGACATCAGTCAGTCCATGTGGTGTAGGTACACCCACAGCGCTGTTAGGGAGGGAGTTCCAGGATTGTTATTGGACATCAGTCAGTCCATGTGGTGTATGTACACCCACAGCGCTGTTAGGGAGGGAGTTCCAGGATTGTTATTGGGCATCAGTCAGTCCATGTGGTGTAGGTACACCCACAGTGCTGTTAGGGAGGGAGTTCCAGGATTGTTATTGGACATCAGTCAGTCCATGTGGTGTAGGTACACCCACAGCGCTGTTAGGGAGGGAGTTCCAGGATTGTTATTGGGCATCAGTCAGTCCATGTGGTGTAGGTACACCCACAGTGCTGTTAGGGAGGGAGTTCCAGGATTGTTATTGGACATCAGTCAGTCCATGTGGTGTAGGTACACCCACAGTGCTGTTAGGGAGGGAGTTCCAGGATTGTTATTGGACATCAGTCAGTCCATGTGGTGTAGATACACCCACAGTGCTGTTAGGGAGGGAGTTCCAGGATTTTGACCCAGCGACTGTGAAGGAACGGCTGATATATTTCCCAGTCAGGATGGTGAGTGGCTTGGAGGGAAATTTGCAGATGGTGGTGTTCCCAGGTATCTGCTGCCCTTGTCCTTCTCGGTGGTAGAGACGGTGGGTTTGGAAGGTGCTGTCTGAGGAGCCTTGGTGAGTCGCTGCAGGGCATCTTGTAGATGGTACACACTGCTGCTACTGAGCGTCGGTGGTGTTGGGAGAGAATGTTTAAGGTGTTGGATGGGGTGCCAATCAAGTGGGGATGCTTTGTCCTGGATGGTGTCAAGCCTTTGGGAGCGGCACCCAACCAGGCAAGTGAGAATGTTGCTGTGGGATAGTCAACCTCCTTCCGGAGCAGTAGGGAGACGGACAGGGCCCTGGTTTAACTTCTTAGGTACTGGGAGTGTGAGCCTGGATGGGGTGTCCTGCAGAGGGGCCTTTCCTCAGAGGTGTGTGAGAGAGTGCACTGCTGGCCGGACCCATTTGCTCTTCATGATGTCAATCTTGCCCAGATGGTTTCTTTTGGGGTAAGGCGGGGGCTGATGGAGGGCAAACGGGGGCACAAGATCACCATTGTGACTACGAGGAAGGGCACCTTACTGGGCTGCCATCTTGCTTTCCGTATGGTGCAGCCAATGGGTGCTCCAATGCGGGGATGGCTATGTGAGCCATGGTCTGACCTCTGACCATTGAACCCTGGGTAGGGTGGGAGTGGGGGTAAGACGAGCGACTCTAACCCCTCCATTCCGACCCCTAATGTTTTGAGCTGCACAAGACCTTCTATCTGCCAATCCCAATTTCCTGACCTTGGGAGGCCGGGAATGCAGCCTGGCATTCCCTCCCCTGGATGACCCAGGATGGGCTGGGAAGGGATGGGAAATTTGTGAGCACTTCTTTTAGAAACATAGAAACTAGAAGCAGGAGGAGGCCATTCGGCCCTTCGATCCTGCTCCGCCATTCATTTTGATCATGGCTGATCATCGAATTCAATATCCTGATCCCCCCTTCCCCCCATATCCCTCGATCCCTTTAGCCCCAAGAGCGATATCTAATTTCTTCTTGAAATCACACAACGTTTTGGCCTCAACTACTTTCTGCGGGAGTGAATTCCACACATTCACCACCCTCTGGGTGAAGAAATTTCTCCTCACCTCAGTCCTAAAAGGTTTACCCCTTATCCTCAAACTATGACCCCTAGTTCTGGATTCCCCCACCATTGGGAACATTCTTTCTGAATCTACCCTGTCTAACCCTGTTAGAATTTTATAAGTTTCTCTGAGATCCCCTCTCACTCTTCTAAACTCCAATGAATATAATTCTAACCAACTTAGTCTCTCCTCATATGACAGACCTGCCATCCCAGGAATTAGCCTGGTAAACCTTCGCTGTACTCCCTCTATAGCAAGGACATCCTTCCTCAGATCAGGACACCAAAACTGCACACAATACTCCAGGTGTGGCCTCACCAATGCCCTATACAATTGCAGTAAAAGATCCCTATCCCTGTACTCAAATCCTCTCGCTATGAAGGCCAACATACCATTTGCCTTCTTTACTGCCTGCTGTACCTGTGCACTTACTTTCAGCGACTGATGCACGAGGACACCAAGGTCTCGCTGAGTATCCCCCTCTCTCAATTTACACCCATTCAAATAATAATCTGTCTTCCTATTTTTGCGACCAAAGTGGATAACCTCACATTTATCCACATTCTACTGCATCTGCCCTGCAGATACCCACACACTCAGCCTGTCCAAATCACACTCTGCATCCTCCTCACAGCTCACCCTCCCGCCCAACTTTGTATCATCTGCAAATCTGGAGATAATACATTCAGTTCCCTCTTCCAAACCATTAATACATAATGTGAACAGTTGGGGTCCAAGCACAGATCCCTGTAGAACACCACTAGTCACTGGCTGCCAATCGGAAAAAGACCCATTTATGCCAACTCTTTGCTTCCTATCTTCTAACCAGCTTTCTATCCATCTCAAGACATTACCGGCAATCCCATGTGCTTTAACTTTACATAGTAGTCTGTCATGTGAGACCTTGTTGAAAGCCTTCTGAAAGTCTAAATAAACCACATCCATTGGTTCTCCTCGATCAACTCTACTAGTTACATCCTCAAAACATTCCAATAGATTCATCAAGCATGATTTCCCTTTCATAAATCCATGCTGACTTTGTCTGATTATACCACTGCCTTCCAAATGCTGAGTTATGAAATCCTTGATAATAGACTCGCAACTTCCCCAGTCCCGACGTTAGGCTCGGGTCTATAGTTCCCTGTTTTCTCTCTATCTCCCTTTTTGAATAGCGGGCTTACATTAGCCACCCTCCAAACTGTAGGAACGATTCCAGAGTCCAAAGAATTTTGGAAAATAACCACCAATGGATCTACTATTTCCAGGGTCACTTCCTTAAGTCCTCTGGGATGAAGATTATCAGGACCTGGAGATTTATCCACCTTCAATCCCATCAATTTCCCCAAAACCATTTCTCGACTAATGGTGATTTCCTTCAGCTCCTCACTAAAACATGTTTCTCTCAGGACTTCGGGTACATAATTCATGTCTCCCTTTGTGAAGACTGAAGTACGATTTAATTCCTCAGTCATTTCTTTATTCCCCGTTAGGAATTCTCCCGTTTCTGACTGGAAGGAGTTACGTTCGTTTTTGTCAATCTTTTTCTCTTTACATACCCATAGAAATTTTACAGTCAGTTTTTATGTTCCCTGCGAGCTTACTTTCATACGCTATTTTCCCCTTCTTAATCAATCGCTTGGTCCTCTTTTGCTGAGTTTTAAACTGCTCCCAATCCTCAGGTCTATTGCTTTTTCTTGTCAATGTGTGTGCTTCTTCCTTGAATCTGATACTAGCTCTAATTTCCCTTGTAAACCATGGTTTGCCCACAATTCCCTTACCACTCTTGTGGCAAACAGGAATAAACAACTTCTGGAGTTCAGCTGTTCGTTCCTTAAATGCCTGCCATTTCCTGTCCACTGTCTTTCCTTTCAGGGGTAGTACAGTGGTAAGCACTTCTGTATCACAGCGCCAGGGACCCGGGTTCAATTCCGGCCTTGGGTAACTGTCTGTGTGGAGTTTGCACATTCTCCTCGTGTCTGCATGGGTTTCCCCCGGGTGCTCCGGTTTCCTCCCACTCTCCAAAGATGTGTAGGTTAGGTGGATTGGCCATGCTAAATTGCCCCTTAGTGTCCAAAGATGTGCAGATTAGGTGGATTGGTCATGCTAAGTTGCCCCGTAGTGTCCAAAGATGTGTAGGTTAGGTGGATTGGCCATGCTAAATTGCCCCTTAGTGTCCAAAGATGTACAGGTTAGTGTCCAAAGGAGTGCAGGTTAGGTGGATTGGCCATGCTAAATTGTCCCTTAGTGGCCAAAGATGTGCAGGTTAGGTGGATTGGCCATGCTAAGTTGTCCCTTAGTGTCCAAAGGTGTGCAGGTTAGGTGGATTGGCCATTCTAAATTGTCCCTTAGTGTCCAAAGATGTGCAGGTGAGGTGGATTGGCCATGCTAAATTGTCCCTTAGTGTCCAAAGATGTGCAGGTTAGGTGGATTGGCCATGCTAAATTGTCCCTTAGTGTCCAAAGGTGTGCAGGTTAGGTGGATCGGCCATGCAAAATTGTCCCTTAGTGTCCAAAGATGTGCAGGTTAGGTGGATTGGGCATGCTAAATTGCCCCTTAGTGTCCAAAGATGTGCAGGTTAGGTGGATTGGCCATGCTAAATTGCGCCTTAGTGTCCAAAGATGTGCAGGTTAGGTGGATTGGCCATGCTAAATTGTCCCTTAGTGTCCAAAGGTGTGCAGGTTAGGTGGATTGGCCATGCTAAATTGTCCCTTAGTGTCCAAAGATGTGCAGGTTAGGTGGATTGGCCATACTAAATTGTCCCTTAGTGTCCAAAGATGTGCTGGTTCGGTGGATTGGCCATGCTAAATTGCCCCTTAGTGTCCAAAGATGTGCAGGTTAGGTGGATTGGCCATGCTAAATTGCCCCTTAGTGTCCAAAGATGTGCAGGTTAGGTGGATTGGCCATGCTAAATTGTCCCTTAGTGTCCAAAGGTGTGCAGGTTAGGTGGATTGGCCATGCTAAATTGTCCCTTAGTGTCCAAAGATGTGCAGGTTAGGTGGATTGGCCATGCTAAATTGCCCCTTAGTGTCCAAAGATGTGCAGGTTAGGTGGATTGGCCATACTAAATTGTCCCTTAGTGTCCAAAGATGTGCAGGTTCGGTGGATTGGCCGTGCTAAATTGTCCCTTAGTGTCCAGAGATGTGCAGGTTAGGTGGATTGGCCGTGCTAAATTGTCCCTTAGTGTCCAAAGGTGTGCAGGTTAGTTGGATTGGCCATGCTAAATTGCCCCTTAGTGTCCAAAGATGTGCAGGTTAGGTGGATTGGTCATGCTAAATTTCCCCTTAGTGTCCAAAGATGTGTAGGCTAGGTGGATTGGCCATGCTAAATTGTCCCTTAGTGTCCAAAGATGTGCAGGTTAGGTGGATTGGCCGTGCTAAATTGTCCCTTAGTGTCCAAAGGTGTGCAGGTTAGTTGGATTGGCCATGCTAAATTGCCCCTTAGTGTCCAAAGATGTGCAGGTTAGGTGGATTGGTCATGCTAAATTTCCCCTTAGTGTCCAAAGATGTGTAGGCTAGGTGGATTGGCCATGCTAAATTGCCCCTTAGTGTCCAAAGATGTGCAGGTTAGGTGGATTGGCCATGCTAAATTGCCCCTTAGTGTCCAGAGATGTGCAGGTTAGGTGGATTGGCCATGCTAAATTGCCCCACAGTGTCCAAAGGTGTGCAGGTTAGGTGGATTGGCCATACTAAATTGTCCCTTAGTGTCCAAAGATGTGCAGGTTAGGTGGATTGGCCATGCTAAATTGCCCCTTAGTGTCCAGAGATGTGCAGGTTAGGTGGATTGGCTATGCTAAATTGCCCCACAGTGTCCAAAGATGTGCAGGGTAGGTGGATTGGCCATGCTAAATTGCCCCTTAGTGTCCAGAGATGTGCAGGTTCGGTGGATTGGCCATGCTAAATTGTCCCTTAGTGTCCAAAGGTGTGCAGGTTAGGTGGATTGGCCATGCTAAATTGTCCCTTAGTGTCCAAAGATGTGCAGGGTAGGTGGATTGGCCATGCTAAATTGCCCCTTAGTGTCCAGAGATGTGCAGGTTCGGTGGATTGGCCATGCTAAATTGTCCCTTAGTGTCCAAAGGTGTGCAGGTTAGGTGGATTGGCCATGCTAAATTGTCCCTTAGTGTCCAAAGATGTGCAGGTTAGGTGGATTGGCCATGCTAAATTGCCCCTTAGTGTCCAAAGATGTGCAGGTTAGGTGGATTGGCCATGGTAAATTGCCCCTTAGTGCCCAAAGGTGTGCGGGATAGGTGGATTGGCCATGCTAAATTGTCCCTTAGTGTCCAAAGATGTGCAGGTTCGGTGGATTGGCCATGCTAAATTGCCCCATTTTGTCCAAAGATGTGCAGGTTAGGTGGATTGGCCGTGCTAAATTGTCCCTTAGTGTCCAAAGGTGTGCAGGTTAGGTGGATTTGCCATGCTAAATTACCCCTTAGTGTCCAAAGGTGTGCAGGTTAGGTGGATTGGCCATGCTAAATTGCCCCTTAGTGTCCAAAGTTGTGCAGGTTAGGTGGATTGGCCATGCTAAATTGCCCCTTAGTGTCCAAAGATGTGCAGCTTAGGTGGATTGGCCATGCTAAATTGCCCTTAGTGTCCAAAGATGTGCAGGTTAGGTGGATTGGCCATGCTAAATTGCCCCTTAGTGTCCAAAGATGTGCAGGTTAGATGGATTGGCCATGCTAAATTGCCCCTTAGTGTCCAAAGATGTGCAGGTTAGGTGGATTGGCCATGCTAAATTGCCCCTTCGTGTCAAAAGGTGTGCAGGTTAGTTGGATTGGCCATGCTAAATTGCCCCTTAGTGTCCAAAGATGTGCAGGTTAGGTGGATTGGTCATGCTAAATTTCCCCTTAGTGTCCAAAGATGTGTAGGCTAGGTGGATTGGCCATGCTAAATTGCCCCTTAGTGTCCAAAGATGTGGAGGTTAGGTGGATTGGCCATGCTAAATTGCCCCTTAGTGTCCAGAGATGTGCAGGTTAGGTGGATTGGCCATGCTAAATTGTCCCTTAATGTCCAAAGGTGTGCAGGTTAGGTGGATTGGCCATGCTAAATTGTCCCTTAGTGTCCAAAGATGTGCAGGTTAGGTGGATTGGCCATGCTAAATTGCCCCACAGTGTCCAAAGATGTGCAGGTTAGGTGGATTGGCCATGTTAAATTGTCCCTTAGTGTACAAAGATGTGCAGGTTCGGTGGATTGGCCATGCTAAATTGCCCCTTTGTGTCCAAAGATGTGCAGGTTTGGTGGATTGGCCGTGCTAAATTGTCCCTTAGTGTCCAAAGGTGTGCAGGTTAGGTGGATTTGCCATGCTAAATTGCCCCTTAGTGTCCAAAGGTGTGCAGGTTAGGTGGATTGGCCATGCTAAATTGCCCCTTAGTGTCCAAAGTTGTGCAGGTTAGGTGGATTGGCCATGCTAAATTGCCCCTTAGTGTCCAAAGATGTGCAGGTTAGGTGGATTGGCCAAGCTAAATTGCCCCTTAGTGTCCAAAGATGTGCAGGTTAGGTGGATTGGCCATGCTAAATTGCCCCTTAGTGTCCAAAGATGTGCAGGTTAGGTGGATTGGCCATGCTAAATTGCCCCTTAGTGTCCAAAGATGTGCAGGTTAGGTGGATTGGCCATGCTAAATTTCCCCTCAGTGTCCAAAGATGTGCAGGTTAGGTGTATTGGCCGTGCTAAATTGCCCCTTAGTGTCCAAAGATGTGTAGGTTAGGTGGATTGGCCATGCTAAATTGCCCCTTAGTGTCCAATGATGTGCAGGTTAGGTGGATTGGCCATGCTAAATTGCCCCTTAGTGTCCAAAGATGTGCAGGTTAGGTGGATTGGCCGTGCTAAATTGCCCCTTAGTGTCCAAAGATGTGCAGGTTAGGTGGATTGGCCATGCTAAATTGCCCCTTAGTGTCCAAAGATGTGCAGGTTAGGTGGATTGGCCGTGCTAAATTGCCCCTTAGTGTCCAAAGATGTGCAGGTTAGGTGGATTGGCCATGCTAAATTGCCCCTTAGTGTCCAAAGATGTGTAGGTCAGGTGGATTGGCCATGCTAAATTGCCACTTAGTGTCCAGAGATGTGTAGATTAGGGGGATTAGCAGCGTAATTACGTGGGGTTACAAAGGGAGGTTAGCCTGGGTAAGATGCCCTGTCGGAGAGTCGGTGCAGACTCGATGGGCCGAATGGCCTCCTTCTGCACTGTAGGATTCTATGGTTCTATGAAATAGGTGGGGTGATGGGGTTAGGGCCTGGTTGGAATACTCTGTTGATGAGTCGGTGCAGACTCGATGGGCCGAATGGCCTCCTTATCGCATGAGGGGCAGAATCTTGCAATTCGAGAGGGGCCATCCAGAAGGGGGCATCAGGAAGTATTTACTCACACCAGTGGAAGTCGAAATCTCAAGCTCTCCCCGCACCCCTCTCAGAAGAAAAACTTGTCAAGGCTGGTCGTGAGGGTACGGGCTCAACTAACACGGTGGAAATGTAACACGGGTCTGATGTTGCAGATGTATAGAACGTTGGTTCGGCCGCATTTGGAATACTGCGTCCAGTTCTGGTCGCCACACTACCAGAAGGACGTGGAGGCTTTGGAGAGAGTACAGAGGAGGTTTACCAGGATGTTGCCTGGTATGGAGGGGCTTGGTTATGAGGAGAGATTGGGAAAACTGGGGTTGTTCTCCTTGGAAAGACGGAGGATGAGGGGAGACTTAATAGAGGTGTATAAAATTATGAAAGGCATAGATAGGGTGAACGGTGGGAAGCTTTTCCCCGGGTCGGTGGTGACGTTCACGAGGGGTCATAGGTTCAAGGTGAAGGGGGGGAGGTTTAACACAGATATCAGAAGGACATATTTCACACAGAGGGTCGTGGGGGCCTGGAATGTGTTGCTGGGCAAGGTGGTGGAGGCGGACACACTGGGAACGTTTAAGACTTATCTAGACAGCTATATGAACGGAGTGGGAATGGAGGGATACAAAAGAGTGGTCTAGTTTGGACCAAGGAGCGGCGCGGGCTAATTGTTCCTTGTTTCTCGTTTCAAGGCTTCATTCTATGATCATCTTGCTGGTGCCAGTACAGAGCGAGACTGCGGATAGTTGGGAACCTGTCTCGGGGGCAGGGAATTCATATGGTGTTCGTGGAAGTGGAAATGACTAGGGTTGGGAAGCATTTTCCGATCAGGGCCATTGTGATCTCCTGGACTCGTTTCGATCGCCTCAGGGGGTCGGAGAGGAATTTCCCAGATTTTTTTCCCCCATATTGGCCCTGGGGTTTTCACTCTGGGTTTTCGCCTCTCCCTGGAGATCACATGGTCTGGAATGGGGGGGTGGGGGTGAGTTAATAGGTTGTGATGAACAAAGCATCGTCGCTGTGAGGGACAGCTCGGTGGATAGGATATTGGTATGTCGATAGGCTGGAAAATTGGGCGGGGATCCTGGATTCAGGATTCAATCCTGGACCGGGGAGCGGCGCGGGCTTGGAGGGCCGAAGGGCCTGTTCCTGTGCTGTATTGTTCTTTGTTCTTTGTCCTTTGAAATTGAGGTTGATAGATTTTTGCCGGCCACGGGTTTTGAGGGCGATGGAAGCAAGATGAGTGGCTGGAGTTACGAGACAGATCTGCCATAACTTCACTCAATGGGTGGGGGGGGGGGGGGGGGAAATGAACAGGCTTGAGGGGCTGAATGGCCTCCCGATTGCCCAGAATGTGGGCCGAATGGCCTCCCGATGGCCCAGAATGTGGGCTGAATGGCCTCCTGATGCCCAGAACTTCACTCCCAGACGTTGGTGGCATAATCAAGAATACATTCATCATTTGCCACAGTGAGAGGGGACTGAGACTTAGGAAGCGGCAAGGAGAGACATTGAATGCTCGTTGCTAAGTCACAATAGGCAGGGGGAGGGAGGGCTGGACTTCGAAACCTGTGCAGAGAGTTCTAGGATTGTTATTGGTCAGGATGTTGCCTGGCATGGAGGGCATTAGCTATGAGGAGAGGTTGGACAAACTTGGTTTGTTCTCATTGGAACGACGGAGGTTGAGGGGCGACCTGATAGAAGTCTACAAGATTATGAGGGGCATGGACAGAGTGGATAATCAGAAGCTTTTTCCCAGGGTGAAAGATTCAATTACTAGGGGGCACAGGTTTAAGGTGCGAGGGGCAAGGTTTAAAGGAGATGTACGAGGCAGGCTTTTTACACAGAGGGTGGTGGGTGCCTGGAACTCGCTGCCGGGGAAGGTAGAGGAAACAGATACGATAGTGAGTTTTAAGGGGCGTCTTGACAAGTACATGAATAGGATGGGAATAGAGGGATATGGTCCCCGGAAGGGTAGGGGGTTTTACTTCAGTTGGGCAGCATGGTCGGTGCAGGCTTGGAGGGCCAAAGGGCCTGTTCCTGTGCTGTAATTTTCTTTGTTCTTTGTATTAGTCAGTCCATGTGGTGTAGGTACACCCACAGTGCTGTTAGGGAGGGAGCTCCAGGATTGTTATTGGACATCAGTCAGTCCATGTGGTGTAGGTACACCCACAGTGCTGTTAGGGAGGGAGCTCCAGGATTGTTATTGGACATCAGTCAGTCCATGTGGTGTAGGTACATCCACAATGCTGTTAGGGAGGGAGTTCCAGGATTGTTATTGGACATCAGTCAGTCCATGTGGTGTAGGTACACCCACAGTGCTGTTAGGGAGGGAGTTCCAGGATTGTTATTGGACATCAGTCAGTCCATGTGGTGTAGGTACACCCACAGTGCTGTTAGGGAGGGAGTTCCAGGATTGTTATTGGACATCAGTCAGTCCATGTGGTGTAGGTACACCCACAGTGCTGTTAGGGAGGGAGTTCCAGGATTGTTATTGGACATCAGTCAGTCCATGTGGTGTAGGTACACCCACAGTGCTGTTAGGGAGGGAGTTCCAGGACTGTTATTGGACATCAGTCAGTCCATGTGGTGTAGGTACACCCACAGTGCTGTTAGGGAGGGACTTCCAGGATTGATATTGGACATCAGTCAGTCCATGTGGTGTAGGTACACCCACAGTGCTGTTAGGGAGAGAGTCCCAGGATTGTTATTGGACATCAGTCAGTCCATGTGGTGTAGGTACACCCACAGTGCTGTTAGGGAGGGAGTTCCAGGATTTTGACCCAGCGACAGTGAAGGAACGGCGAAGTATCTCCAAGTCAGGATGGTGAGTGGCTTTTTTTTTGTTGATGGGATATGGGCCAGCATTTATTGCCCAACCCTGAGAGCAATTAAGAGTCAACCCCTCTTAACGTCCAGCAGGTGGCGGTGTTCCTAGGTATCTGCTGCCCTTGTCCAGCGAGATGGAAGTGGTTGTGGGTTTGGAAGGTGCTGTCTAAGGAGCCTTGGTGAGTTGCTGCAGTGCATCTTGTAGATGGTACACACTGCTGCTACTGAGCGTCGGTGGTGGAGGGAGTGAATGTTTGGGGATGGGGTGCCAATCAAGCGGGGCTGCTTTGTCCCGGATGGTGTTGTCTTGAGTGCTGTTGGAGCACTGTCCAAAGATGTGTAGGTTAGGTGGATTGGCCATGCTAAATTGCCCCTTAGTGTCCAAAGATGTGCAGGTTAGGTGGATTGGCCATGCTAAATTGCCCCTTAGTGTCCAAAGATGTGCAGGTTAGGTGGATTGGCCATGTTAAATTGCCCCTTAGTGTCCAAAGATGTGCAGGTTAGGTGGATTGGCCATGCTAAATTGCTCCTTAGTGTCCAAAGATGTGCAGGTTAGGTGGATTGGCCATGTTAAATTGCCCCTTAGTGTCCAAAGATGTGCAGGTTAGGTGGATTGGCCATGCTAAATTGCCCCTTAGTGTCCAAAGATGTGTAGCTTAGGTGGATTGGCCATGCTAAATTGCCCCTTAGTGTCCAAAGATGTGCAGGTTAGGTGGATTGGCCATGCTAAATTGCCCCTTAGTGTCCAAAGATGTGCAGGTTAGGTGGATTGGCCATGTTAAATTGCCCCTTAGTGTCCAAAGATGTGCAGGTTAGGTGGATTGGCCATGCTAAATTGCTCCTTCGTGTCCAAAGATGTGCAGGTTAGGTGGATTGGCCATGTTAAATTGCCCCTTAGTGTCCAAAGATGTGCAGGTTAGGTGGATTGGCCATGCTAAATTGCCCCTTAGTGTCCAAAGATGTGCAGGTTCGGTGGATTGGCCATGCTAAATTGCCCCTTAGTGTCCAGAGTGTAGGTTAGGTGGATTGGCCATGCCAAATTGCCCCTCAGTGTCCAAAGAGTGTAGGTTAGGTGGATTGGCCAGTGGAGAATATTCTATCGCACTCCTGAGGCAATAAATCATAGAATCCTACAGTGCAGAAGGAGGCCATTCGGCCCATCGAGACTGCATTGACCACAATCCCACCCAGGCCCTATCCCCGTCACCCCTCACATTTACCCTGTTAATCCCCCTGACACGAGGGTTAATTTAGCACGGCCAATCCACCTAACCTGCAGATCTTTGCTCTTTAGATGGATATGGCCCTCGGAAGGGTAGGGGGCTTTAGTTTAGGAGGACAGCATGGTCGGTGCCGGCATGGAGGGCCAAAGGGCCTGTAACTTTCTTTGTTCTTTGTATCTTTGGACACTAAGGGGCAATTTAGCATGGCCAATCCACCTAACCTACACATCTTTGGACACTAAGGGGCAATTTAGCATGGCCAATCCACCCAACCTACACATCTTTGGACACTAAGGGGCAATTTAGCACGGCCAATCCACCTAACCTGCACATCTTTGGACACTAAGGGGCAATTTCGCATGGCCAATCCACCCAACCTACACATCTTTGCACACTAAGGGGCAATTTAGCACGGCCAATCCACCTAACCTACGCATCTTTGGACACTAAGGGGCAATTTAGCATGGCCAATCCACCTAACCTGCACGTCTTTGGACAGTAAGGGGCAAGTTAGCATGGCCAATCCACCTAACCTGCACATCTTTGGACACTAAGGGGCAATTTAGCATGGCCAATCCACCTAACCTACACATCTTTGGACACTAAGGGGCAATTTAGCATGGCTAATCCACCTAACCTGCACGTCTTTGGACAGTAAGGGGCAATTTAGCATGGCCAATCCACCTAACATACACTCTTTGGACACTAAGGGGCAAATTAGCATGGCCAATCCACCCAACCTACACATCTTTGGACACTAAGGGGCAATTTAGCATGGCCAATCCACCCAACCTGCACATCTTTGGACACTAAGGGGCAAGTTAGCATGGCCAATCCACCTAACCTGCACATCTTTGGACACTAAGGGGCAATTTAGCATGGCCAATCCACCTAACCTACACATCTTTGGACACTAAGGGGCAATTTAGCATGGCTAATCCACCTAACCTGCACGTCTTTGGACAGTAAGGGGCAATTTAGCATGGCCAATCCACCTAACATACACTCTTTGGACACTAAGGGGCAATTTAGCATGGCCAATCCACCCAACCTACACATCTTTGGACACTAAGGGGCAATTTAGCACGGCCAATCCACCCAACCTACACTCTTTGGACTGTGGGAGGAAACCAGAGCAGCCAGAGGAAACCCACGCAGACACAGGGAGAATGTGTGGACTCG
Source organism: Mustelus asterias (assembly GCF_964213995.1). Lineage (NCBI taxonomy): Eukaryota > Metazoa > Chordata > Chondrichthyes > Carcharhiniformes > Triakidae > Mustelus > Mustelus asterias. Next base: position 8,461,654 of record NC_135834.1, on the reverse strand, counting down.
ACACAGACAGTGACCCGAGCCGGGAATTGAACCCGGGTCCCTGGCGCTGTGAGGCAGCAGTGCTAACCATCGTGCCATCCCAATGTATCTTGCACCCCACACACAACCTTAAAAATCTCACAATTTCCCGCAATGACCCTTGGGTGGGGGTGGGTAACCCGACGAGAGTAAAAACCACACAGGGGTTCCAATCTGACCTGTAAACAGAAAGTGCTGGAAATACTCAGCGGGTCTGGCAGCACCTGTGGAGAGAGAAACAGAGCTAACGTTTCAGGTCAAACCCACTTTCATCGGAAGCGGACGGGAAAAGTTAGATCGTTTTCGAGAAGTGAAAAGCGGGAAAGAACATAAGGCAAGGCGTGCGGGAGGACACGAGACAGGAAATGTAAAATAACAAACGGGTTCATGGTGCCAGGCCAGAGGGAATGGTAATGGAACTCGTGAAGAGGGGAAAGATGGGGTGAAAGGAGGTCTGAGTGGCAGAACGATGCCATCCAAAACCAAAAAAAAGAGAGGGAAAACAAAATCTGGAAAGAAAGGAAACAAAATGGAGGGACAGAATTATTCCAGTGCGGGAGGAGGCCATTCGGCCCATCGTGCCTGCACTGGCTCTCCGAATGAGCATCATGACTTAGTGCCATTCCCCTGCCTTCCCCCCGTACCCCTGCACATTGTTTCTTCAGCCAGAGAGTGGTGGGTCTGTGGAATTCATTGCCACAGAGGGCTGTGGAGGCCGAGACGTTGAGCGTCTTCAAGACAGAAATTGATAAATTCTTGATTTCTCGAGGAATTAAGGGCTATGGGGAGAGAGCGGGTAAATGGAGTTGAAATCAACCATGATTGAATGGTGGAGTGGACTCGATGGGCCGAATGGCCTTACTTCCGCTCCTATGTCTTCTGGTCTTTTTCAAATAATCATCTAATGCCCTCTCGAACACCTCGATTGAATCTGCCTCCTCCACACTTCCAGGCAGTGCCTTCCAGACCCCCAACCACTCGTCATGTGAAAAAGCTTTTTTCTCACATCACATTTGCAAATCACTTGAAATCTGTCTCCGTCTCGTTCTCAATCCTTTTACGAGTGGGAACAGTTTCTCTCTGTCCACTCTGTCCAGCTCCCCTCATGATTTTGAACATCTCTATCAAATCAAATCTCCTCTTAGCCTTCTTCTCTCCAAGAAGAACAGTCCCAACCTCTCCAATCCATCACAGCGCCAGGGACCCGGGTTCAATTCCGGCCTCGGGTCAGTGTGTGGAGTTTGTACATTCTCCCTGTGTCTGCTGGGTTTCCTCCGGGTGCTCCGGTTTCCTCTCACGGTGCAAAGATGTGCGGGCTTAGGTTGATTGGCCATGCTAAATTGCTCCTGAGTTTTTGGGGGATTAATGGGGTAAATAGGTGGGGTTGCGGGGATAGGGCCTGGGTGGGATTGTGGTTGGTGCAGACTCGATGGGCCAAATGGCCTCCTTCTGCACTGTAGGGATTCTATTTTATTCTATTCTCATAACTGAAGTTTCTCATCTCTGGAAGCACTCTTGTAAACCTCCTTCTGCGCTCTCTCCTGTGCATTCACATTCTGAAATCACACTCTGATATTGTTGGACTCAGTGTTGAGTTGCTGCAAAGTACAAGCTGTTCCTCAAGCTTCCATCGAGCTTCACTGGAACTGTACAGCAGGACCAGGACAGAGATGTCAAGAGTGGGAACAAGGTGGAGGATTAAAAGAGCAGGTGACTGGAAGGCCGGGGAGGAGATGGGGGGAGACGGTCATGCTTGCAGACCGAGTGAAGGTGTTTCCCAAAGTGGTCACCCAGTCTGCATTTAGTCTCCCCAGTGTAGGGGAGACTGCATCAGGAGCAGCAAATACGTTAGACCAAATCGAAAAACGTACAAGTAAATCACTGTATCCCATTCTTCAGGTTTTTAGGTGTCCAGATCACCAACAACCTGTCCTGGTCCCCCCACGCCGACACTATAGTTAAGTAAACCCACCAACGCCTCTACTTTCTCAGAAGACGAAGGAAATTTGGCATGTCAGCTATAACTCTCACCAACTTTTACAGATGCACCATAGAAAGCATTCTTTCTGGGTGTATCACAGCTTGGTATGGCTCCTGCTCTGCCCAAGACTGCAAGAAATGACAGAAGGTTGTGAATGTAGCCCAATCCATCACGCAAACCAGCCTCCCATCCACTGATGCCTTGGAAAAGCAGCCGGCATAATTAAGGACCCCATGCACCCCGGACATTCTCTCTTCCACCTTCTTCCGTCCGGAAAAAGATACAAAAGTCTGAGGTCACGTACCAACCGACTCAAGAACAGCTTCTTCCCTGCTGCCGTCAGACCTTTGAATGGACCTACATTGCATTAAGTTGATCTTTCTCTACATCCTAGCTATGACTGTAACACTACATTCTGCACCCTCTCCTTTCCTTCTCCCCTATGTACTCTATGAATGGTATGCTTTGTCTGTATAGCATGCAAGAAACAATACTTTTCACTGTATCCCAATACATGTGACAATAATAAATCAAATCAAATATTAAGCTGATCTTTCTCTACACCCTAGCTATGACTGTAACACTACATTCTGCACCCTCTCCTTTCCTTCTCTATGAACGGTATGTTTTGTCTGTATAGCGTGCAAGAAACAATACTTTTCACTGTATCCCAATACATGTGACAATAATAAATCAAATAGTAAGTTTATTTATTAGTCACAAGTAAGGCTTACATTAACACTGCAATGAAGTTACTGTGTCGCCACACTCCAGCACCTGTTCAGGTCAATGCACCCTAACCAGCACGTCTTTCAGACTGTGGGAGGAAACTGGAGCACCCGGAGGAAACTCACGCAGACACGAGGAGAATGTGCAAACTCCACACAGACAGTGACCCAAGCTGGGAATCGAACCCAGGTCCCTGGCGCTGTGAGGCAGCAGTGCTAACCCGCTGTGCCACCGCGCCACCCACATCAAATCAAATCAAAACGATCACTGCCTATTGACCTCAGCTGAATGTGCTTATGATCCAATCAGCTTCTCCAAGTGCAACCTCACAAGCTGGCTCAGGTAGTCCGAATCAATAGACTGTTCTGGAAAGATTCTGTTTGAAACATGCGAGACTAACCGAAGTGCGGAGAATGTTTGTTTTCTCATCATTCTGAGGGGCGGCCGGTACATCTGTGACAAGGCCTTCAAATAAATGCTCCTCCCTTAAACCTAACTGATTGTATCAGTTCGGTGTGACCATGTCCTTGCAAACTTTGAGGTGGCAGAGATTTTTTCATGTGTATGTTTGCAATCTTTGAACCCTCTGAAGGTTGTGGGGGGGGGTGGGCGGGGAGGAAATCAAACAATTTTCTAATTTGGGCCCTGGCAGTGTTGAGCCCTCCCATGTAGGCCGAACCTTCCATGCAGAATGAAAGTTCCCAACAACCAAAGGGGCACCCCCTTACCCTCCCAACTGTCGCTGTGTCACATTTCCCAATTCCAGCATCAGCTATCAGCTTGGGACTGCTGCTTCTTAATGGTGAGGGATTACTTTGATCTTGTGAAGGCGAAAGAAGTTTGGATGGCAGAATTCTTGACCCAGAATTCCCCCCCGCCGTGATCCTGCAGATATCCGCGTAGGGAGACGGCGGAGCAGACACTGGTTGTGATATGATGCAACAATGAGCAGAATGCCTGTGTACGCAGGGCCAGCAAGTTACAGGATGGCACTATTTACTAGGCCTGGCATTCCACTGTCAGGTTGGCAGGCCCAGAATCGACCTTATTTTCTCAAAAGAAGATGAAATTCAAAAGGATCCCCACTTCTGAGATAAACGTAAAACACTGCGGATGCTGGAATCGGAAACCAAAACAGAAAATGCTGGAAAATCTCAGTAGGTCTGACAGCATCTGTGGACAGCAGTGCGAGCCACTGTGCCACCGTACCGCCCTTGAGCAGATTTCTCCAGCCTCCCAGCTGCGTGTTTCCCGCCGGCGGGAGGTGGCGCGTTGTTTGCTGGCGGCGGGATTCTCCAGTCCCGCCGCTATCAATGGGAATTCCCATTGACGTAACCCCACGCCGGTGGAAAACCCGCGGACGGGGGGTGCGCCGCCGGCGGGACTGGAGAATCCCGCCGGTGTGAACGACCGGAGAATTCCGGCCTTTCTGTGGTGAACAGAGGATTTGGTGACCACTGCTTTGGCTAACCTTGCGCCAGCAACCGTCATACTAAAGCCACACACTTTATGCCGAGATTTTAGAACTTCAGAAATGTTTGTCTGGTCGCAGAGACCCAGCACAATGAAAGTTTAGGTAGATGAATAACTTGCCACTCACAAAATCAGATAGCACGCTCTATAAAATTAACTCTTCTGCCGCTCTGCAGAACCGTACAATATTTTAGCAAGAGGCAAATGAAAATGACCACTGACTTCACACCTTCCCATCGCAGGGTTGGTAATTGTAACTGGCTTCACCGTGTTATTATCGACAGGTCATAAACATGTTACGACACCACGGACGAGCACCCAAGCTCTTCAGACAAGAGGCAAAACCGAACTTCATTTCTCTTGTGTTACACAGTACAAAACCTTCCGTCACTAACACGCGGTGCCTCCAGACAGGTATCTGGCAGCTTGAAACAACAATTCAGTTCTGAAGGCCTGGGAGAATAGAGGAGTGAGACTTATCAAATGGAATTGCAAGATGCACGCTTACAAAATGTCGACCCGGGCTGCTATATTCTGTTTGCAAAATGCAGAAGACTGTAGGGCGCCGAGCGTGTGCAGGGCCTTCTGGGTACATTGGGTCGCTTGCACGTCCAGCTAAGCCAATCGGAACACAGATTCCCCCGAGGCAGGAGCAATGTATGGCGGCCTCAGCGACACTTTGCTGCGGTTTGCAGTTCGCAGTGCTTGACGCAGGCACGATGCAATTGCCATGTTGGGTTTTTATGCGGCAGCCATTGTGCAGTCAAATCCGTGCCAGTCCGTTAGTGCCAAAATAGCGCCTTGCAGTGCGCGCGCCAGAGTGCAGAAGTAACCTAGGTACACCTTGCGCGCCACGGGAAAATCCCCACCAGCCGTGCCGACTAACGCAGTGGACAGGGGTCGTTTGGTGCCCCCCGTGTCTCGACTGCAACCTGCCAAAACACAGTGGCCAGAAGAGACTTTTATTTTATCAATCCAAGTTGGATTCAATGCAGCTAAGGCTGCGAAAACCACACACACACACAAAAATATATAGCACCTTTCATGCAGTCAAGCTTTCCGAGGCACACTTGACAGGAGCAAACAAAATCTGACAATCAGCCGTGTGAGGATTTGTTAGGTCAGGTGACCAAAACATTGTATGAAGCGGGAGATTTTAAGGAGGTGACAGGGGTCCATGGGCCATGGGAGAGGTTTACGGAGGGAATGTCAGAGGCTGGAGCCCAGGCAGCTCAAGGCACGGCCGCCAATGGCGGAGCGATTAAATTTGGAATCCCCAAGAGGCCAAAGTTCGAGGAGCCGCAGAGATCTCAGAGCGTTGCGAGGCCGGAGGAGATTACAAAGATCGGGAGTGGGCCGATGAATGGCAGATGGAGTTTAATTTAGGTAAATGCGAGGTGATGCATTTTGGTCGATCGAATCAGGGCAGGACTTACTCAGTTAATGGTAGGGCGTTGGGGAGAGTTACAGAACAAAGAGATCTCGGGGTACAGGTTCATAGCTCCTTGAAAGTGGAGTCACAGGTGGACAGAGTGGTGAAGAAGGCATTCGGCATGCTTGGTTTCATTGGTCAGAACATTGAATACAGGAGTTGGGACGTCTTGTTGAAGTTGTACAAGACATTGTTAAGGCCACACTTGGAATACTGTGTACAGTTCTGGTCACCCTATTATAGAAAGGATATTATTAAACTAGAAAGGGTACAGAAAAGATTTACTAGGATGCTACCGGTACTTGATGGATTGAGTGATAAGGAGAGGCTGGATAGACTGGGACTTTTTTCCCTGGAGCGTAGGAGGCTGAGGGGTGATCTTATAGAGGTCTATAAAATAATGAGGGGCATAGATCAGCTAGATAGTCAACATCTTTTCCCTAAGGTGGGGGTGTCTAAAACTAGAGGGCATAGGTTTAAGGTGAGAGGGGAGAGATACAAAAGGGCCCAGAGGGGCAATTTTTTCACACAGAGGGTGGTGAGTGTCTGGAACAAGCTGCCAGAGGCAGTAGTAGAGGCGGGTACAATTTTGTCTTTTAAAAATCATTTAGACAGTTACATGGGTAAGCTGGGTACAGAGGGATATGGGCCAAACGTGGGCAATTGGGACTAGCTTAGGGGTTTTAAAAAAAAGGGCGCATGGACAAGTTGGGCCGAAGGGCCTGTTTCCGTGGTGTAAACCTCTATGACTCCATGGCTCCATGAATCTATCTTTGGACACTAAGGGGCAATTTAGCACGGCCAATCCACCTAACCTACATATCTTTGGACACTAAGGGACAATTTAGCACGGCCAATCCCCCTAACCTGCACATCTTTGGACACTAAGGGACAATTTAGCACGGCCAATCCCCCTAACCTACACATCTTTGGACTGTGGGAGAAAACCGGAGCACCTGGAGGAAACCCAAGCAGACACGAGGAGAACGTGCAGACTCCATGCAGACAGTGACCCAAGGCCAGAATCGAACCCAGGCGCTGTGAGGCAGTAGTGCTAACCACTGTGCCACCCCCAGTAAGAGGTGATTACAGTAAGGAGGGACAATATCTTGGAAGGGTCTTCAAATGAGGCTTTGTAGGTAAAGCTTAGGAATAAAATAGTGGTAATCGCATTGCAGGGAATGTATTATTGGCCCCCAAACAGCCAGCGGGCAATAGAGGAGCAGATATGTAGACAATTTACTGAGGTGTGTAAAAATAATAAGTCTAATTATATTCAGGGATTTCAATGCCCAAACATTAATTGGGATAGTCGACTTAAAGGGTTTGGAGGGGGCGGCTTTCTTGAAATGTAATCAGGAAGAGCTTTTTACGTCAACATGTGGACGATCCAACAAGAGACAGTGCAGTGTTGGATCTAATTCGGGAGAGCAAAGCCAGTCAAGTGTTCGAGGTGGGAGTGGGGGAGCATCTGAGAGATAGCGATCACAACACAGTACGGTTTCAGTTTGTTATGGGAAAGGAAAAAGATGGGTCTGCAAAAAATGGTTTTGGATTGGGGGAAAGACAGATTTGATTAGAATGAGACAGGATCTGGCCAAAGTAAACTGGGAATAGCTTCTTGTGGGAATATCTACAGCAGAGCAGGGGGAGGGGAGGGCTTGGCCATTTGAAAAGGAAATTGGGAGTGTCCAGGCCCAACATGTTCCCTTGAGGGAGAAATGTAGGAGCAACAAGTGCAGAGAACCCTGGATGTGTAGAAATACAGTAAGAAGTTTAACAACACCAGGTTAAAGTCCAACAGGTTTATTTGGTAGCAAAAGCCACACAAGCTTTCGAAGCTCCAAACCCCTTCTTCAGGTGAGTGGGAATTCTGTTCACAAACAGAGCATATAAAGACACAAACTCAATTTACATGAATAATGGTTGGAATGCGAATACTTACAGCTAATCAAGTCTTTAAGAAACAAAACAACGTGAGTGGAGAGAGCATCAAGACAGGCTAAAAAGATGTGTATTGTCTCCAGACAAGACAGCCAGTGAAACTCTGCAGGTCCAGGCAACTGTGGGGGTTACAAATAGTGTGACATGAACCCAATATCCTGGTTGAGGCCGTCCTCGTGTGTGCGGAACTTGGCTATCAGTTTCTGCTCAGCGACTCTGCGCCGTCGTGTGTCGCGAAGGCGCATCGAGTCTGACGGCGCCTTTACATGGCCAATCAACCTAACCTACACATCTTTGGACTGTGGGAGGAAACCGGAGCATCCGGAGGAAACCCACACAGACACAAGGAGAACATGCAGACTCCACACAGACAGTGACGGCGCAGAGTCGCTGAGCAGAAACTGATAGCCAAGTTCCGCACACACAAGGACGGCCTCAACCGGGATATTGGGTTCATGTCACACTATTTGTAACCCCCACAGTTGCCTGGACCTGCAGAGTTTCACTGGCTGTCTTGTCTGGAGACAATACACATCTCTTTAGCCTGTCTTGATGCTCTCTCCACTCACGTTGTTTTGTTTCTTAAAGACTTGATTAGTTGTAAGTATTCGCATTCCAACCATTATTCATGTAAATTGAGTTTGTGTCTTTATAAGCTCTGTTTGTGAACAGAATTCCCACTCACCTGAAGAAGGGGCTTAGAGCTCCGAAAGCTTGTGTGGCTTTTGCTACCAAATAAACCTGTTGGACTTTAACCTGGTGTTGTTAAACTTCTTACTGTGTTTACCCCAGTGCAACGCCGGCATCTCCACGTCATGTGTAGAAATATTCTCATGTGTAGAAATATTCAGGACTGGATATGTAAGAAAAGAAAGGTTTTTGGCAGGTACAAAGAGAATAAATCAATGGCGGCATTAGTGGAGAATAGAAAGGGCAAGGGGGTAATTAAGAAAACAATTAGGAATGCAAAGAGGGGATATGAGAAAGCTCTAGCTGGTAAAAGTAGTGAATATCCCAAGATATTCTATAAGTATATGCTAAATTGCCCCTTAGTGTCAGGGGAACTAGCTAGGGTAAGTGCATGGGGTTATGGGGATAGGGCCTGGGTGGGATTGTGGTTGGTGCAGACTCGAATGGGCTGAATGGCCTCCTTCTGCGCTGTAGGATTCTATGATTCTATGTCAATGGGAAGAGGGGAGGTCTCAGAGGATTGGAGAATAGCCAATGTTGTTCCTTTGTTTAAGAAGGGTAGCAAGAATAATCCAGGTAATTACAGGCCGGTGAGCCTTACATCAGTGGTAGGGAAATTATTGGAGAGGATTCTTCGAGACAGGATTTATTCCCACTTGGAATTAAGTGGACGTATTAGCGAGAGGCAACATGGTTTTGTGAAAGGGAGGTAGTATCTCACTAAATTGATCGAGATTTTCAAGGAAGTGACGAAGATGATTGATGAGGGTAGGGCAGTGGATGTTGTCTACATGGACTTCAGTAAGGCCTTTGACAAGGTCCCTCATGGCAGACTGGTGCAGAAGGTGAAGTCGCATGGGATCAGAGGTGAGCTGGCAAGGTGGATACAAAACTGGCTCGGTCAAAGAGGACAGAGGATAGCAGTGGAAGGGTGCATTTCTGAATGGAGGGCTGTGACAAGTGGCGTTCCTCAGGGATCAGTGCTGGGACCTTTGCTGTTTGTAATATATATAAATGATTTGGAGGAAAATGTAACTGGTTTGATTAGTAAGTTTGCAGATGACACAAAGGTTGGTGGATTTGTGGACAGCGATGAGGACCATCAGAGGATACAGCAGGATATAGATTGGTTGGAGGCTTGGGCGGAGAGATGGCAGATGGAGTTTAATCCAGACAAATGTGAGGTAATGCATTCTGGAAGGTCTAATACAGATAGGAAATATACAGTAAATGGCAGAACCCTTTAGAGTATTGATAGGCAGAGGGATCTGGGTGTACAGGTACACAGGTCACTGAAAGTGGCAATGCAGGTGGAGAAGGTAGTCAAGAAGGCATACGGCATGCTTGCCTTCATCGGCCAGGGTATTGAGTTTAAAAATTGGCAAGTCATGTTGCAGCTTTATAGAACCTTAGTTAGGCCGCACTTGGAATATTGTGTTCAATTCTGGTCGCCACACTACCAGAAGGATGTGGAGGCTTTGGAGAGGGTACAGAAAAGATTTACCAGGATGTTGCCTGGTATAGAGGGCATTAACTATGAGGAGAGGTTGGAGAAACTTGGTTTGTTCTCACTGGAATGACGGAGGTTGAGGGGCGACCTGATAGAAGTCTACAAGATTATGAGAGGCATGGACAGAATGGATAGTCAGAAGCTTTTTCCCAGGGCGGAAGAGTCAATTACGAGGGGGCATAGGTTCAGGTGCGAGGGGCAAGGTTTAAAGGAGATGTACGAGTTAGATTTTTTACACAGAGGGTGGTGGGTGCCTGGAACTCGTTGTTGGGAGAGGTAGTGGAAGCGGATACGGTAGTGACTTTTAAGGGGCGTCTGGACAAATACATGAATAGGATGGGAATAGAGGGATATGGTCCCCGGAAGGGTCGGGGGTTTTAGTTCAGTTGGGCAGCATGGTCGGTGCAGGCGTGGAGGGCCGAAGGGCCTGTTCCTGTGCTGTAATTTTCTTTGTTCTTTTGACAACCAGGGAAAGATCAGGGCCTATTCGGGACCAAGGGGGAAATCAGTGCGTGGAGCCGGAGGACATTGGTAGGGTATTAAATGAGTGCTTCACATCTATCTTCACCCGGGAGAAGGAGGATGTAGGTACAGAATTCGGGGAGAGAGACTGCGAGGTCTCTGAGCAAAATTGACATAACAAGCTATTGGAAGTGTTGGCAGGCTTAAAAGTGGATAAATCTCCAGGTCCGGATGAATTGTGTCCCAGGCTGCTGTGGGAGGCAAGGGAAGAAATTACAGGGGCTCTGACCCAAATTTTTAATCCCTCTCTGGCCACCGGTGCCAGAGGACTGGAGAACAGCTAATGTGTTTCCACTATTTAAGAATGGCTGTGGAGATAAACCAGGCACAGTGGTTAGCACTCCAGCTTCACAGCGCCAGGGACCCGGGTTCGATTCCCAGCTTGGGTCACTGTTTGAGTGGAGTCTGCACATTCTCCCCGTGTCTGCGTGGGTTTCCTCCGGGTGCTCCGGTTTCCTCCCACAGTCCGAAAGACGTGCAGGTTAGGTGGATTGGCCATGCTAAATTGCCCCTTAGTGTCAGCGGGGCTAGCTAGGGTAAATGCGTGGGGTTATGGGGATAAGGCCTGGGTGGGATTGTGGTCGGTGCAGACTCGATGGGCCGAATGGCCTCCTTCTGCACTGTAGGATTCTATGATTCTATGAAATAGGTGGGGCTGTGGGGACAGGGCCTGGTTGGATACTCTGTTGAAGAGTCGGTACAGACTCGATGGGCCAAATGGTCTCCTTACAAGTACATGAATAGGGATGGAATAGAGGGATATGGACCGAGTAAGGGCAGAAGGGTTTTTTTAGTTTAGTTGGGGCATCTTGATCGGCACGGGCTTGGAGGGCCGAAGGGCCTTTCCCTGTACTGTACTGTTCTTTGTTCCTCATTCTTTGCAACTACAGACCAGTGAGTCTCACGTCAGTGGTGGGGAAACGATTGGAGAAACTTCTGAAGGAGAGAATCCATCTCCACTTGGAGAGACAAGGATTGATCAGGCAGAGTCAGCATGGCTTCATCAGAGGGAGGTCATGCCTCACAAATGTATTTGAATTTTTTGAGGAGGTGTTCGGGTGTGTAGATGAGGGGAGTGCAGTTGATGTAGTTTATATGGATTTCAGCAAAGCCTTTGACAAAGTCCCACATGGAAAACTGATAAAGAAGGTTAAAGCACCAGGGATCCCATGGTAACTTTGGCAAGTTGGATCCAAAACTGGCTTCGTGGTAAGAATGGAGTGTCGAATCATAGAATCCTACAGTGCAGAAGGAGGCCATTCGGCCCATCGAGTCTGCACTGACCACAATCCCACCCAGGCCCTATCCCCATAACCCCATTCATTTACCCTAGCTAGTCTCCCTGACACTGAGGGGAATTTTAGCATGGCCAATCCACCTAACCCGCACATCTTTGGACACTAAGGGACAATTTAGCATGGCCAATCCATCTAACCTGCACATCTTTGGACACTAAGGGGCAATTTAGCATGGCCAATCCATCTAACCAGCACATCTTTGGACTGTGGGAGGAAACCGGAGCACCCAGAGGAAACCCACGCAGACACAGGGAGAACGTGCAGACTCCACACTGACAGTCACTCGAGGCTGGAATTGAACCCGGGTCCCTGGCGCTGTGAGGCTGCAGTGCTAACCACTGTGCCACCCATAAGGTAAAAGCATATGGGATCCCGGGGTAACTTTGGCAAGTTGGATCCAAAACTGGCTTAGTGGTAAGAATGGAGTGTGGGCCTTAAGCAGCCATGACCTTATTAAATGGAAGGCCAGGCTCGAAGGGCCAAATGGCCTACTCCTGTGCCTCTTGTGAACTGCAAATGTGGGGAAGGGCTTGAAAACTATAGCAATGAGTGAATGAAAAATAATAGGCAGGGGAAGGAGATGGGGAAAACTGAGGGCGGGGGGATGGATGGGTAATGCTGTCCACTCTCCCTCAATAAAACACTCATCTCCAAACTGCTACCCGTGCAAGTGTCTCAGAAAAGAGGTTCTACTGGTAAATAAAGACAAAAGTCCAAACTGTTCTCCTCAATCCTGCATTGTGCCACTATACTTGATGAGGGCAGGTGGCAAATACTCCACTAGAATCTCAGGTAGTTATAGCCTCCTCTGCTGTAGGCCGCCAGCCTGGGCAGTGAATCCCGCGAGGGCCCCCTGACTCACTCTCTCTGGGCCCTCCCTATAAAAGTTCTCAGGCATTCACAATTTGTTTTTAATAAATGCTCCCTTTTCTGCATTTTCTCTCTCTCTCTCTCTCTTCCCTGTCCCAAATCTTAGCTGGAGAGACACCTCGAGAGCTTGCAGGTTGTGGGCCGGATGTGCGCATAGCAGTAGCTCCTACCTGGGCCTCTTGTGTTCTCTTGACTGTATCGGGGATACAGCGGCTTTGCAGGGACAGACACTATCTGCCCCCTTGATGAACAAGGCCAAATGTAATCTGGCACCATCGTAGGAAGAGGGGGAGGCCATTCGGCCCCCCCTGAGCCTGTTCCACCAGTCAATGGGACTATGGCCTTTGCTAACAGTGCGCTTTCTGCCCTGTTCTGTGGGTTTAAGAAAACCCATTTCTAACACTGCCCAACTAAAAGGAAGAATTTCATCTGATTTGTGCAAACTGGGTTCCATTCGAAACCCGGGTCCCATCCCCCGGGTGCAGAGTGTGTACCAACTACAAGATACATCGCAGGAAGTCAACAATCCTCCTGAGACAGCACCTTCCAAACCCAGGACGCCTGCCATCTAGAAGGACAAGGGCAGCAGATACCCGGGAATATCACCAGCTGCAAGTTCCACGCCAAGTCACTCACCATCCTGACTTGGAAATATATCGCCGTTCCTTCACTGTCGCTGGGTCAAAATCCAAGAACTCCCTCCCTAACAGCATCGTGGGTGTACCTACACCACATGGACTGACTGGTGTCCAATAACAATCCTGGAACTCCCTCCCTACCAGCACTGTGGATGTACCTACACCACATGGACTGACTAATGTCCAATAACAATCCTGGAACTCCCTCCCTAACAGCACTGTGGGTGTACCTACACCACATGGACTGACTGATGTCCAATAACAACCCTGGAACTCCCTCCCTAACAGCACTGTGGGTGTACCTACACCACACGGACTGACTGATGTCCAATAACAATCCTGGAACTCACTCCCGAACAGCACTGTGGATGTACCTACACCACATGGACTGACTGATGTCCAATAACAATCCTGGAACTCCCTCCCTAACAGCACTGTGGGTGTACCTACACCACATGGACTGACTGATGTCCAATAACAATCCTGGAACTCACTCCCTAACAGCACTGTGGGTGTACCTACACCACATGGACTGACTGATGTCCAATAACAATCCTGGAACTCCCTCCCTAACAGCACTGTGGGTGTACCTACACCACACGGACTGACTGATGTCCAATAACAATCCTGGAACTCCCTCCCTAACAGCACTGTGGGTGTACCTACACCACACGGACTGACTGATGTCCAATAACAATCCTGGAACTCCTTCCCTAACAGCACTGTGGGTGTACCTACACCACATGGACTGACTGATGTCCAATAACAATCCTGGAACTCCCTCCCTAACAGCACTGTGGGTGTACCTACACCACATGGACTGACTGATGTCCAATACCAATCCTGGAACTCCCTCCCTAACAGCACTGTGGGTGTACCTTCACCACATGGACTGACTGGTGTCCAATAACAATCCTGGAACTCCCTCCCTAACAGCACTGTGGGTGTACCTACACCACATGGACTGACTGATGTCCAATAACAATCCTGGAACTCCCTCCCTAACAGCACTGTGGGTGTACCTACACCACATGGACTGACTGGTGTCCAATAACAATCCTGGAACTCCCTCCCTAACAGCACTGTGGGTGTACCTACACCACATGGACTGACTGATGTCCAATAACAATCCTGGAACTCCCTCCCTAACAGCACTGTGGGTGTACCTACACCACATGGCCTGACTGATGTCCAATAACAAGCCTGGAACTCCCTCCCTAACAGCACTGTGGGTGTACCTGCACCACATGGACTGACTGATGTCCAATAACAATCCTGGAACTCCCTCCCTAACAGCACTGTGGGTGTACCTACACCACATGGACTGACCGATGTCCAATAACAATCCTGGAACTCACTCCCTAACAGCACTGTGGATGTATCTACACCACAGGTACTGCAGTGGGTTCAAGAGGCGGCTCACCACCACCTTTTCAAGGGGCAATTAGGGATGGGCAATAAATGCTGGACCCAGCCAGCGACTGTAATAAGTCCATCGCTCGCCTTTCAGTGAGAGGAACACCTGACGAAGGTTCACCCAGACTCGAAACGTTGGCTCTATTCTCTCTCCACAGATGCTGTCAGACCTGCTGAGATTTTCCAACATTTTCTGTCTCTGTTTCAGATTCCAGCGTCTGCAGTAATGTGTCTTTACCTCAGGAACAGGGCCATTGACTAACATTTTCCCCTTCAACCGCCCCACGACCTATTTCTCTCCCAGCCGAGTGACAATGAAAGCGATTGCTGCACCTGCAAGTTACAGCAGCCGTGCCAACTCCCACCGTCGGGCGGCATGGTGGCACAGTGCTGGGGACCCGGGTTCGATTCCTGGCTCACTGTCTGTGTGGCGTCTGCATGTTCTCCCCGTGTCTGCGTGGGTTTCCTCCGGGTGCTCCGGTTTCCTCCCACAATCTGAAAGACGTGCTGGTTAGGGTGCATTGACCCGAACAGGAGTGTGGCAACTAGGGGATTTTCACAGTAACTTCATTGCAGTGTTAATGTCAGCCTTACTTGTGACTAATAAATAAACTTTAAAACTTTACTTTTAACTGACTCAACACCGATCCTAGCACGGGGCCTGAGCCCTTCCTGGCTCGGTTGGCGAGTCAAAACTGCTGGACACCAAACCAAGCCTCCGGCCCACACACGGGTGCAAAACTGGCTCTGATACAGGACGCCGGCCTGCCGATATTACCAAAGGTGCCAAGCTCAAAATACTGCTGTTGCGACAATCAGTTAACTCACAATAACAGCGCCTTCCAACGCGCTTCTTCCCAGTGTCTTGACGGACTGCAAAAGACATGGGGAAGAAAGCACAGGACTTGTCTTCAGCGAGAACTGAGGGAGTGGTGAAAAGCTGCCTGGATGTGGTTAAATCTGGACATCTGGTCACCTTACTCTGGCAAAACCAGGCCCGACCATCATGGGTGATGAGGGGGAGGGGTGTGAGAGGGTGGGTGGCGGGGTTGAGGGGGCAAAGGGCTGCTATCGTTCAGGAAATGGTAGGGAATCGAGAAAAGGCCATTCAGCCCATCAAATCTTCGCCTTCATGCCCAATCCTTTGGATACCTTGATCGCTCTGCTGGAAGCCAAATCACTCGCTGACTATGGTTACAAAAGAATGTCAAGATGTGGAGATGCCGGCGTTGGACTGGGGTGGGCACAGTAAGAAGTCTGACAACACCAGGTTAAAGTCCAACAGGTTTATTTGGAATCACGAACTTTCGGAGCGCTGCTCCTTCATCAGGTGAGTGGGAGATCTCCCATTCACCTGACGAAGGAGCAGCGCTCCGAAAGCTAGTGGTGTTTGCTACCAAATAAACCTGTTGGACTTTAACCTGGTGTTGTTAGACTCCTTACTGGGTGTACCTACACCACATGGACTGACTGATGTCCTATAACAATCCTGGAACTCCCTCCCTAACAGCACTGTGGGTGTACCTACACCACATGGACTGACTGATGTCCAATAACAATCCTGGAACTCCCTCCCTAACAGCACTGTCGATGTACCTACACCACATGGACTGACTGATGTCCAATAACAATCCTGGAACTCCCTCCCTAACAGCACTGTGGGTGTACCTACACCACATGGACTGACTGATGTCCAATAACAATCCTGGAACTCTCTCCCTAACGGCACTGTGGGTGTACCTGCACCACATGGACTGCAGCGATTTAAGATGGCGGCTCACCACCACCTTCCTGAGGGGCAATTAGGGATGGGCAATAAACACTGACCTAGCCAGCGACACCCTCATGTGGTGAACTGATTGAAAGGAAAAAAAACGCTGACCTTTGGCAGTCGAGCAGAGATGAGCCGTGTGAGAGTTCCCCGGAAGAAAAGAGGGAGCGGGAGAGGGGCAGGTATTTACCCAAGGCCATTGCCGGTCATAGAGGAGGGGGACATCTACCCAAGGCCATTGCCGGTGGGAGAGGGAGGGCATCTACACAAGGCCATTGCCGGTGGGAGAGGGAGGGCATCTACCCAAGGCCATTGCCGGTGGGAGAGGGAGGGCATCTACACAAGGCCATTGCCGGTGGGAGAGGGAGGGCATCTACCCAAGGCCATTGCCGGTGGGAGAGGGAGGGCATCTACCCAAGGCCATTGCCGGTGGGAGAGGGAGGGCATCTACCCAAGGCCATTGCCGGTGGGAGAGGGAGGGCATCTACCCAAGGTCATTGCCAGTCAGAGAGGGTAGGGTATCTAACTAAGGCCATTGCCGGTCAGAGAGGGAGGGCATCTACCCAAGGCCATTGCCAGTCAGAGAGGGTAGGGTATCTACCTAAGGCCATTGCCGGTCAGAGAGGGAGGGCATCTACCCAAGGTCATTGCCAGTCAGAGAGGGTAGGGTATCTACCTAAGGCCAATGCCGGTCAGAGAGGGGAGGCCATTGCCGGTCAGAGGGGGGGGGGGGCATCTACCCAAGGCCATTGCCGATCGGAGATGGGAGGCCATTGCCGGTCGGAGATGGGGGGGGGGGGCTTCTACCCAAGGCCATTGCCAGTTAGAGAGGGTAGGGCATTTACCCAAGGTCATTGCTGGTTATAGAGGAGGGGGGCATCTACCCAAGGTCGTTGCTGGTTATAGAGGAGGGGGGCATCTACCCAAGGTCGTTGCTGGTTATAGAGGAGGGGGGCATCTACCCAAGGCCATTGCCGGTCGGAGAGAGGAGGGCATTGCCGGTCAGAGAGGGGGGGCATCTACCCAAGGCCATTGCCGGTCGGAGAGAGGAGGGCATTGCCGGTCAGGGGGGGGGGGGGCATCTACCCAAGGCCATTGCCGGTCGGAAAGGGGGGGTAGGATTTACCCAAGGCCATTGCCGGTCGGAGAGAGGTGGCATCTACCCAAGGCCATTGCCGGTCGGAGAGAGGAGGGCATTGCCGGTCAGAGAGGGGGGGCATTTACCCAAGGCCATTGCCGGTCGGAGAGAGGAGGGCATTGCCGGTCGGAGAGAGGTGGCATCTACCCAAGGCCATTGCCGGTCGGAGAGAGGTGGCATCTACCCAAGGCCATTGCCGGTCGCCTGTTGCTAGGCAACTAGGCCTCTGCCTTAGGCGGAGGGCCTGAATTGGATACTGGGGCTCACAACCAGGGACATTTCGATGGAGGAGGAGCTGGGATGGTGGGCGGGGGCGGGGCGGGGGGGTGTGGAGGAGAGACGGGATGGGAGAATCATCATCCTTTAAGCAATGAGAAGCGGCCTGCCTGTGCAGCCGGCAGTACAAGTGCAAGAGTGTGCGCTTACCTTTGCCATTTGGGCCTGTACCCCACTGGACTTCAATGCAGATACTGCCTTCTGTGCAGCAGATGGACTGTCGAAATCCACAAACCCATAGCCTTGAAAAAAAATCCAACAGCATCAATACAACTCAATACAAAGTGGACTTGAACAATCATTACAAGCCGGCATCGCACACCCGAACGGGCAGGGGGGAGGCATCAAACCGGGGGCCTAAACAATTGGCACAGGGCGGTCTGAGGCAGCCAGGAACTAAACAAAAAAAAACACACACACACACGCCACCTCTCCAGCCAGTGGAAGCGCTTCGGCAAAACAGGTGGGGTCATTCGAAGTTCTCAATTTCACCTCCCCCCGCGTCCCCCCCCCCCCCCCCCCCACTCCCCGCCATCTTTAATTTGCAGCGCAGCAGCATCATTAGGAACGGCATTTGCGCAGCTGCGTCTGTGCGGCCTTGCTCGGGCTTGCGGAGTCCGGTGCGCGCAACCTCGCAGCGATACTGCGTGCCTGGGTCAAACGATGCCCTGATCTCCCCCCGCCCCCACCAGCTGGGCCCACTTATGCTTGGCCGAGGTGGCGCCAGCTGACGAGTGAGCCAATGTCGGTTCGGTGAAATTCTTTTTTTTAAAACCTCGGGAAAGGAAGTCTCTCCATTCCTTCCCGCCCACTCTTCGCTGCGGTATTTCCAGCTGTTTGCGTGGAAGATGTTGTCTGGGGTCTTCCACTCAGTGCTGTGACCTTGGCGGGGACCAGAGGGCAATGGTGCTCCAGAGGGCAATGACACCGGGTGGCACACACACCACTGACCCAGGCCTGATTCCAGGCTTGTTTGAACCAAACTGGGTTTGGGAGAGGAGACTGATTGGCTGCCCCGGAGAATAGGCTTGTGCGCAAGATGAGGATCGGGTCAGGATTGGCGAGGACGCCTTGTGCTCTCAACAACAACTTGCATTTATATAGCACCTCTAATATCCTAAAAATGTTGCTGCCCCTAAGCAGGATCTGACCTAAATTTGACACCGAGCTAGCTAAGGAGATATTAGTCAGATGACCAAAAGCTTGGTCAAAGAGTTAGGTTTTAAGGAGTGGCTTAAAGAAGGAGAGGGAGGAAAGAGTTTAGAGTTTGTTTTCCATTTGTCCTGCCTCTTTCTCCTCTACACATTCACTCCATCCTATTCCATTTGTTTTCTCAAGTTAAAAGTTGTATTTATTAGTGTCACAAGTAGGCTTACATTAACACTGCAATGAAGTTACCGTGAAAATTCCCGAGTCGCCACACTCCTGTTCGGGTACACTGAGGGAGAATTCAGCATGGCCAATGCACCCTAACCAGCACGTCTTTTCGACTGTGGGAGGAAACCGGAGCAACCGGAGGAAACCCACGCAGACACGGGGGAGAATGTGCAAACTCCACACAGACAGTGACCCAAGCTGGGGATTGAACCAGGATCCCTGGCGCTGTGAGGCAGCAGTGCTAATCACTGTGCCGCCGTGTCGCCCACAGTAAGAGGTCATTCACAGTAAAGAGGGACAATATCGTCAAGTGAGGCTTTGTGGGTAGATCTAACCACTGTGCCACCGTGAATTCCAGAGTCTCAGGCTATACAGCATCGCTACCAGTAGCTGAAGATTCATATGTGATTACTGGGGAGGGGGTACCAGAGGGCACCCCATGCCCAGTGATTCAGTGAGGGCTCACCAAGACGAGGAGCGAAAAAGACAGCGATCCTTGGCCCATCGGTGAGAGTTCAGTCACCCAGTGACTTTGACTCTGGGCCCTCATATGGCTCATCCAAGGCCTGTTCATTTTTTGCTTTAAAGTCAATTTGAGCAGAACATTTTGGTTCACACAACGTGTGGCAGCCCTCTTTTTGAGAACAGGACTCCTTCGAGACAATTTGGAACAGCATGTCCTCAGCTGGTAAATTTACTGGCTGTAGTGAGTGCCTGAGACATACATGCCTGAATTAGACAAAGACAGCCGATGGTTGCCATTGACAATTTAGCATTGGCCTTCAGTGCCTGTCATCTAAGCACATAAAGTGGCCATATTTCCGACACATGGTTGGCATAAATTGCAATATCTTTTAGATATAAAATGAGGAAAGGATTGCGCTAGATTGAGATAACCTCCAACAACCTGTATGTAAATAAGGCCTTTAATGTTGAGAGATATCGCAAGATGCTTCACGAAAACATGGATGCCGTTAACGTTGAGAGATATCCCAAGATGCTTCACAAAAACATGGATGCCTTTAATGTTGAGAGATATCCCAAGATGCTTCGCAAAAACATGGATGTCAAGCTGAGGAGGATCATGTTAGGAGGGGGCAGACCCAAAGCTCCTGCCAGCCAGAGAGGTAACGAGAGAGACCCGCGCTCATTTTGCAAGGCCTGTCGAGCCCCAAGGCAGTGGCGAGGGCAAGGGCGGACATTGCCCTCAAATCAAGACCCCAGGGATGGAAGTCTCACCTAGCCTGTCCCTCCAGTAGCAGCCACAGCCTCTTTAGTGGGGTTGCCGGGCAATGCCATTAGGGAGGCCCTGACTGCTGCCGGAAGGGCAGGCACCGGAGTTTCAGGATCGCGGAGTGACCAAGGTGACAGGGAAGTAATGGGGAAAGAGTGGGGGGAGGTGTGGAAGAGGGGAAGACAGGGTGGGTAGACAGCAGGGACAGAGTGTGGTTCCCGGAGGCCCCCCCAACTTCCCTACGTCAAATCCCTTGATCAGGCACCGATGGCCGCAAAGTTGTGTCTGTCGCGCATGGCAACAGGTCCACCTGCAGTTGAGTTAATACCAGGGGTGGTGGGGTGAGGCCTTTAAGTGCTTATTAATTGGCCAGTTAAGGGCCTCAATAGGCAGTGGGACAGGATGGTCAGCCTTCCCGCCCAGAATTTAATTCTGGTGGAGACGGGAAGGCGATAGGTTCCCGTACACCAGCAACTGCCCTCCCCTCCTCCAAGTTCGCCACGAGTGTGAGCAGAAGGTTTGGCCCTCGAGTCATGAAGGCCATTCAGCACATTGACTCCATGCTGTCTCTCCTTAGACCAACCCAGTCAGTCCCATTCCCCCCCCGCTCTATCCTTGCAAATTTATTTTCCGCCAAGCGTCCATCCAATTTCCTTTTGAAATCATTCAGCTTCTGTTCTTCCACTCCCCTCGTAGGCAGCGAGTTCTAGATCATTCTCACTCGCGGTGTAAAGAAAGTTCCTCCTCACATTCCCCCATCCCTTATGCAAAACCTTAAACCTATGTCCCCCTAATCCTTGCACCATCAGCCAATCGGAACAGCATTTCTTTGTCTATCTTATCCTGTCATAATCTAGTCCACCTCGATCAAATCTCCCCTCAATCTCCTTCGCTCCAAGGAGAACAACTTCTCCGACCCCAACCTTGGAGCTAAAACCCCCTCATCCCTGGAACTCTGGGAAATCCCCCCAAGCATCCTTTTGAGAACCCTCACATCCTTCCGAAAGTGTAGGTCAGTTTGGATTCGAATTTGCCTCAATTAAGGATATGGATTCTGGATCAACTCTGTTGGCGAGACATTAGCAACGCGGAGGGCATTCAGCCCATCAGGCCTATCCCTTGAGCCGCCGTAGTTCCAGGTCCTTTAACCGACAAACAGCTGTCAATCTCACTCCTGAAAGTTTCACTTGGCCAAACCCCCAGGCTCACGAGCTTTTGAGGGGGACGGAGAGAGTTCCAGATTTCCCACTCCCCTTTGCGTGAAGAAGTGCCTCTGACATCGGCCCCTGGAAGGCCTAACTCGAATTTAAAGATTCTGCGCCCCTGGACACTCCACCGTCCCTCCAGAGGAATTTATTTCTCTCCAGTGGGTCGGGTCAGACCCTTTCGTGTCTCGAACATGTCAATAAAATCATCCCTTGACCATCTAGACCTCAAGGGAATGTAAGGCTGTCCGCAATGTGCCCGACAATTGTAACCCTTTCAGGACCCGGAAGGCGTGTGTTGCCACGCAGGACGCATTCCGAGGCCACAGTGTGGATTTGGCCCCTCAGAAGGCCATGCTGGGGTGGTGTTAAGTGAGAGGTCACCCCCCCCACCCACGCAACCTCCAGCAAGGTCACTCCAAGGCCAAGGAATAAATATGAGGTTATTCACTTTGGAAACAAGAAAAAGGCGGCAGATTACTACCTGAATGGCTGTAAATTGGGAGAGGGGAGAGTGCAGAGGGACCTGGGTGTCCTTGTGCACCAGTCGCTGAAGGTAAGCATGCAGGTGCAGCAGGCGGTAAAGAAGGCAAATGGTATGTTGGTCTTCATTGCGAGAGGTTTCGAGTACAGGAGCAGGGATGTGTTGTTGCAATTGTACAGGGCCTTGGTGAGGCCACACCTGGAATATTGTGTGCAGTTTTGGTCTCCTTTTCTGAGGAAGGATGTTCTTGCTCTCGAGGGAGTGCAGCGAAGGTTTACCAGGCTGATTCCAGGGATGGCGGGAGTGATGTATGAGGGGAGATTGACTAGGTTAGGATTGTTTTCACTGGAGTTCAGAAGAATGAGGGGGGATCTCATAGAGACTTATAAAATTCTAACAGGACTAGACAGGGTAGATGCAACGAGGATGTTCCCGATGGTGGGGGAGTCCAGAACCAGGGGTCACAGTCTGAGGATTCGGGGTAGACCATTTAGGACGGAGATGAGGAGACATTTCTTCACCCGGTGAGCCTGTGGAATTCATTCCCACAGGAAGTAGTTGATGCCAAAACATTGAATGTATTCAAGAGGCGGCTGGATATAGCACTTGGGGCGAATGGGGTTAGGCCATAAGACCATAAGACATAGGAGCGGAAGTAAGGCCATTCGGCCCATCGAGTCCACTCCACCATTCAATCATGGTTGATTTCAACTCCATTTACCCGCTCTCTCCCCATAGCCCTTAATTCCTCAATTATGGGGTGAAAGCAGGATGAGGCTATTGAGTTGGACGATCAGCCATGATGGTGATGAATGACGGAGCAGGCTCGAAGGGCCGAATGGCCTCCTCCTGCTCCTATCTTCTATGTTTCTATGAATCGATAAGTCGCTGTTGTCCACACATGAAGCTAGACCAGGAATTCTCAAATCAGTTGTTAAACTTGCCGACAAATCCTCAGCAGCCCACAATCAGCGGCCGCCAGATACTGCCTCCGCGTACCACTCGCAACCCAAGACACAGAGCAGGGAAGAAAAGAACAAAATCGAAAGACTTACATTTCCGTGGCGCCTCGTCGCAGACCCTCAGGACTTCCCCACAAGCAAATCAAGTCGTTTTGGAGTGTGGCGATCTGGAAAGGCAGCAGCCAATTCGCACACAGCGCCCTCCCACAAACTGTGCGACAACCACTCACAAATCAATGGTCACAAAACTGTTTTCAGCTTCCCCCACCGCCCCCTCCAACAGAAAGGCCATTCAGCCCCACCGTTCCGTGCCGGCCCTGCAGGCTGTGGGATAAATGTTGACCAGGACACTGGAGTTCACTCTCCAGCTTTCGGTTGAGGCTAGTTGGCCGTGTCAAGCCGAGAGAGAGAGAGCAAAATGGGGTCCTCAGTTTAAAGAGCCAGCTGGAAAATGGCATCACTGACACTGCAACACTCCCTCAGTACTGCCCTGGAGAGTCAGCCTAGTGCTTCCATCTCGGGACTTGAACTTATGGTGCCCTGACCCTGGTACCAACTGAGCAACAAGCTTCCTGGAAGTAACTTAGGTTATCTGTTCAGGATAAGCCTCGAGTCCCCACTTTATCCCAGAGCCGGAGCCCTGTTATTTTGTGGCATTAGCTGCCCAAGGATTCCCTCGATAAATGCTTGCCTTGTTCCACTGTGGGAGCATCAGAGAATGGCTGCAGCACAAAAGGAGGCTATTCAGCCCGTTGAGTCAATACTGGCTCTCTGGAAAAGCAATTCTGAGATTCCCACTCCCCACAATATTACCTCCTCTTTGAATAACGATTCCATTCTCTTTGGATTGAATCTGCCTCCCACACACTCTCAGGCAGCGCATTCCCGATCCGAACCACAAAATATTTTCTCACATTTGCCCAATCACCTTAAAGCTGAATCTTCTGGTTCGCGATCCTTCCACCAATGGGGAACGGTTTCTCCCGCTCCACTCTGTCTAGCTCTCCCTCTTGATTTTGAACACCTCTCTCAAATCTCTCAACCTTCGGTGGCACGGTGGCACAGTGGTTAGCACTGCTGCCTCACAGCGCCAGGGACCCGGGTTCGATTCCCGGCTTGGGTCACTGTCTGTGCGGAGTCTGCACGTTCTCCCCGTGTCTGCGTGGGTTTCCTCTGGGTACTCCAGTTTCCTCCCATCGTCCAAAAGACGTGCTGGTTAGGGTGCACTGGCCGTGCTAAATTCTCCCTCAATGTACCCGAACAGAAGTGTGGCGACTCGGGGATTTTCACAGTAATTTCATCGCAGTGTTAATATCAGCCTACATTACAGCCTACGGCACGAATAAATAAACTTTAAACCTTCTTCCTCTGAAGCTAGAACCACCCCAGCTTCTCCAATTCATCCTCATAACTGAAGTTCCTCATCTCTGCACTCATTCTCGTGAATCCTGTCTGCACTCTCTCTCTCTCTCTAAAGCCTTCACGTCCCAAAGTGCAGCACTCAGAACGATACTACAGACACAATACTCCAATTGACCCAGAAAATTTGCTTCCCACTAGTAAGTGGCCTAGGGAACACATACAGCAATGGGTGGCATGATGGCACAGTGGTTAGCACTGCTGCCTAACAGCGTCAGGGACCCGGGTTCAATCCCCATCTTAGGTTACTGTCTGTATGGAGTCTGCACGTTCTCCCCGTGTCTGCGTGGGTTTTCTCCCACACTCCCAAGGTTAGGGGGTTTGGCCATGTTAAATTGCCCCTTCGTTTGATTGGATAGGATTGGATTTGATTTATTATTGTCACATGCATTCGTATACAGTGAAAAGTATTGTTTGTTACACATTATACAAAGCATACCGTTCATAGAGAAGGAAAGGAGAGAGTGCAGAATATAGTGTTAAAGTCATAGCTCGGGTGTAGAGAAAGATCAACTTAATACGAGGTAGGTCCATTCAAAAGTCTGATGTCAGCAGGGAAGAAGCTGTTCTTGAGTCGGTTGGTACGTGACCTCAGACTTTTGTATCTTTTTCCCGACGGAAGAAGGTGGAAGAGAGAATGTCCGGGGTGCGTGGGGTCCTTGATTATGCTGGCTGCTTTGCCGAGGCAGCAGGAAGTGTAGACGGAGTCAATGGATGGGAGGCTGGTTTGCGTGATGGATTGGGCTACATTCACGACCCTTTGTAGTTCCTTGCGGTCTTGGGCAGAGCAGGAGCCAGACCAAGCTGTGATACAACCAGAAAGAATGCTTTCTATGGTGCATCTGTAAAAGTTGGTGAGAGTCGTAGCTGACATGCCAAATTTCCTTAGTCTTCTGAGAAAGTAGAGGCGTTGGTGGGGCTTTCTTAACTATAGTGTCGGCATGGGGGGACCAGGACAGGTTGTTGGTGATCTGGACACCTAAAAACCTGAAGCTCTCGACCCTTTCTACTTCATCCCCATTGATGTAGACAGGGGCATGTTCTCCTTTACGCTTCCTGAAGTCGATGACAATCTCCTTTGTTTTGTTGACATTGAGGGAGAGATTATTGTTGCCGCACCAGTTCACCTGATTCTCTATCTCATTCCTGTACTCTGTCTCGTCATTGTTTGAGATCCGACCCACTACGGTGGTGTCGTCAGCAAACTTGAAAATCGAGTTGGAGGGGAATTTGGCCACACAGTCATAGGGGTATAAGGAGTATAGTAGGGGGCTGAGAACACAGCCTTGTGGGGCACCGGTGTTGAGGATGATCGTGGAGGGGGTGTTGTTGCCTATCCTTACTGATTGTGGTCTGTGGATGAGGAAGTTCAGGATCCAGTCGCAGAGGGAGGAGCCGAGGCCCAGTCCACGAAGCTTGGAGATGAGTTTTGTAGGAATAATGGTGTTGAAGGCTGAGCTGTGGTCAATAAATAGGAGTCTGACATAGGTGTCCTTGTTATCTAGGTTCCAAGGTTGAGTGCAGGGCCAGGGAAATGGCATTTGCTGTGGACCTGTTGCGGTGGTAGGCAAACTGTAGTTGATCCAGGCAATCTGGGAGTGTCCAAAGATGTGGAGGTTAGGTGGATTGGCCATGCTAAATTGCCCCTTAGTGTCCAAAGATGTGTAGGTTAGGTGGATTGGCCATGCTAAATTGCCCCTTAGTGTCAGGTGGATTACCAGGATAAATATGTGAGGTTACGGAGATAGGGCCTGGGTGGGATTGTAGTCGCTGCAGGCTTGATGGACCAAATGGCCTCCTTCCGCACTGTAGGGATACTATGATTCTATGACCCTCCAGCCTTGTCCTGGCAATAATTGAAGGGGAAATTGAGGGGAAAAACAGGAGGGCTGGAAGAAATATCGAATGGGTGGATAACACTGAAATGTGGACTGAGGGGGGCTTGAAGAAAAGCAGTGACAAAGCAAGACATTGCTAAGGCTGTGGTGAAAACAAACAAATTCTGCAGCGATATTTGGTTTTAGCTACAGGAGATATGGGGTGATATCATTGGCCTCTTAACATCCTTGCTCACTTAAACATTCAGCCTAAGTTGACATGTTCCGATTGACATGAGACACTGAGGCAGGCTAACTAGGCCCGGATAAACTGTCAGTACCGAAAAGAACACAGGATGAAGTATAAAATCTGGACAGCAGGGAAAAAGAAGCTATAGTTGTCTGATCATCCAGTGATGGTCCACCCTAATTCCCCCCTCCTCCTGCAACCGCTCCCTCAAAGTTCTCAGTCAGATCCACAGTGGGCGGACAAGGGGCGTACACAGAAGGCCCAGCGTCAAAGAAGCCTGCGACCAATCATAGAGGCTCCAGGCCTCATTGTGGTGATGCATCCGTCACTGGGCCACGCTCACTTCCTTCCGTTCGCAATCCAGTCCCACTGTGGCTCAGCAGTCATCACACAGCCTGGGCATGACCCAGGTTAGGCTCCTGGCTTAGTCCCAGGTTAGGCTCCTGGCCTAGTCCCAGGTTAGGCTGCTGGCCTAGTCCCAGGTTAGGCCGCTGGCCTGTCGCTAATGGAGTAGGACAGGTGAGCCAACTGGCCTCAGTATCATGGACCAGTGAGGAGAAAAATATGTCAGGATTGGGCGGCACGGCAGCACAGTGGTTAGCATTGCTGCCTCACAGCGCCAGGGACCTGGGTTCAATTCTGACCTCGGGTCACTGTCTGTGTGGAGTTTGCACTTTCTCCCTCGTGTCTGCGTGGGTTTCCTCCGGGTGCTCCGGTTTCCTCCCACACTCTGGAAAATGTTCAGGTCAGCTGGATTGGCCATGATAAATTGCCCATTCGTGACAGGGATTAGTGGAGTAAATACCGAGGGTTACGGGGATAGGACCTGGGTGGGATTGTTGTCAGTGCAGACTCGATGGGCCGAATGGCCTCCTTCTGCACTGTAGGGATTCTATAATTCTATTCTATGATTCTTTTGCGCCCGCACACTTGAGATTGCATGTGTGAAATAGTGTGCGAGTCTGCGTGCACGTGTGTGTGACTGCGTGCATGTGACGGCCTGGTCGCTGCTTGCGCACACGCGTGTCAAAGTTTGGGCATGCTTGTGTCGTCAATTATAGTCATGGGTTTATGAAAAATGGGCACGCTTTCAAACAAAATGGAGAATGCACACTGCCGCAATGCAAAATGGAGTTGAGAGGTCAGGTGGCCGCTTCTTTTCCTGTCAATGAGGCCGGAGGCTTGCCTGGACAGGACATTAAGATTTGCGATGAACTTGCTGACTTCTTGGCGTTGGATTCGAATACCCCAGAATGGTGGGCGAAGAAACCTATTCTATCACAAGGAGGTGCCAGTGGGTAACACGTTTGTCTGCCACTGCCCAAGTCGTCAGACACCATTTGTGTGGACAGTGGGAAACACACACTATGCTCACCTGACAGAAACCAGGTTTTGCGAAGGAACGTTGATGAAGACACTGGGCGGAATTTTCCCGCCCTGCCCCAACGGGAATTGTAGCGGGTGGGGTCGGACCATGCGAAGGTCTCTTGACCTCGGGAGGGAATCTCTGGCCAGAAAACCCCGCCCACATTTTGGGAGCAACCACAGAAAGGGAGAGAGGGAGAGAGAGAGAGAAGAGAACAGATCCAGACCAGCAAAGGAGAGACACTGCCCAAGATCCATCAGGATATAGACAATTTTGCCTCACCTTTGCCTACCAATCTGCGCCTCAGCTGCAGTGAAGCCAGATTCTCGCTATAGCAGGCATGAAGCTGCGAATCCATCGTCAGAACCTTTCCACCTCCATTCCCTCCGTGAAGCAAATTCAAATCACAGGACTGTAACGTTTAAGGCTGAATTTCAAGAGAATCAAGGGTGACAGTGAAATTCTGGACTCTTCTGACCCAGCGGCGGCACGGTAGCACAGTGGTTAGCGCTGCTGCCTCACAGCGCCAGGACCTGGGTTCGATTCCAGCCTCAGGTCACTGTCTAAGTGGAGTTTGCACATTCTCCCCGTGTCTGCGTGGGTTTCCTCCGGGTGCTCCAGTTTCCTCCCGCAGTCCAAAGATGTGCGGGTTAGGTGGATTGGCCATGGTAAATTGCCCCTTAGTGTCAGGGAGACTGGCAGGGTAAATGCATGGGGCTATAGGGATAGGGCCTGGGTGGGATTATGGTCGGTACAGACTCGATGGGCTGAATGGCCTCCTTCTGTACTGGAGGGATTCTATGATTCAAGTGCATCTTTTGTAATCGCCTTCTCTCCTGTGTGTCTGTTTGAGTGGGTGCTGCTGTGAATGCATTTCAGGTGTTGGGAACTAACCATTTCACCTCCATTTCTTCAAACTTACAAAAAAACCCCTGTCTTTTATCTGTTCTTGAGAGTCCCAGCATTCAAGGGGTTAAAACTCTCTCTCTTTGGAACACACTTGTCTCCAGTTAGTCACCAGCTGGAAAAAGGGGGAACAGTCCCACCATCGCTCAGTAACACTGTACATGCCCCCGTGTGCTCATTCTGCACATCTACATACATGCTTGTGTGTCGACACGTGAGCATCTGCATGGCATTTGTGTGTGTCTACATGTGTGTATACGCTTGTCTCAGTGCCAGTTGCTATGTGCTGCTGTGTGAATGCGTGCGTGTTAGCCAGGCTCTCGCTGTCCAGATTGCCGGTGGGGGCGAGGGGTGGGGTGGGGCGGGGGGAGGGGGGGGGGAGATGGATGTGGGTGGGTGGGTGAGTGTGTGTGTGTCAGGCTGTATGCGTGCATGCGTCTGTGTGCATCTGTGTATGTGTGTGCGTGTGTCTGTGTGTACGCGTCTGTGTGCATGTGAGTGTGTGTGTGTGAGTGAGTGTGAGCATGTGAGTGAGTGGTTTAGGTTGGAGGGTCACAGTTTTTTTTTTAACTGGTCGGTGCAACATCGTGGGCCGAAGGGCCTGTTCTGCGCTGTAATGTTCTATGTTCTATGTTCTATGTTCTATGGTGAGTGTGAGAGTGTATGTGTGTGTGAGTGTGAGAGTGTGCGGTGTGAGTGTGTATATGAGTGTGTTGTGTGTGTGGCAGTGTGCATCTGTATACATGTGAGTTTGTGAGCGAGTGTGAGTGTGTATGTGCGTGTATGTGCGAGTGTGTGTGTATGAGTGTGTGTGTGTGAATGAGAGTGTGCGTGTGAGTGTGTGTGAGCATGTGTGTGAGCGTGTGTCTGAGCGTGTGTGTGTGTGAGTGTGTGTGTGAGTGTGTGTGTGTGTGTGCGTGTGTGTGAGTGTGAGCGTGAGAGTGTGTGTGTGTGTGAGCATGTGTGTGAGCGTGTGTATGAGCATGTGTGTGAGCGTGTGTGTGTGTGTGTGTGTGTGTGAGTGTGTGTGAGTGAGCGTGTGTGTGTGCGTGTCAGTGCATGTGCCAGTGCGTGTCAGTGCGTGTGTCAGTGCGTTTGTCAGTGCGTGTGTCAGTGCGTGTGTCAGTGTGTGTGCCAGTGCGTGTGCCAGTGCGTGTGCCAGTGCGTTTGTCAGTGCGTTTGTCAGTGCGTGTGCCAGTGCGTGTGCCACTGCGTGTGTCAGTGCGTGTGTCAGTGCGTGTGTCAGTGCGTGTGCCAGTGCGTGTGTCAGTGCGTGTGCCAGTGCGTGTGCCACTGCGTGTGTCAGTGCGTGTGTCAGTGCGTGTGCCAGTGCGTGTGTCAGTGCGTGTGTCAGTGCGTGTGCCAGTGCGTGTGCCAGTGCGTGTGCCAGTGCGTGTGCCAGTGCGTGTGCCAGTGCGTGTGTCAGTGCGTGTGCCAGTGCGTGTGCCAGTGCGTGTGCCAGTGCGTGTGCCAGTGCGTGTGCCAGTGCGTGTGCCAGTGCGTGTGTCAGTGTGTGTGTCAGGGCAGAGGGGGTGAGTGGGGGGGTGGAGGGCACAGCAGGAGCTGAGAGCTGGATGTCACAGGGAGCAGTTTCCCTTCCCCCAGTCCATCCAGCAGTTTGAACGGGCTGAGGAATCACACACACTCATTCCTGACTCCAGCAACAGCTGCCGGACAAACGGGAAAAGTGGAGAGGGAAGCTGGCAGCTGGGAAAGTCATTCGAGGGAGTGAAGGCTGTGTTTCTTGGAAGTTGTTCTGCTTTTCCCTGAGTCAGGGTAAAGGCAGTCGCCACCAAGCTTACCTTAAAGCATTCTGTGTCACACCAAACCCGTGTGCCTGAATGAGTGGCAACTTTAAACCTTTCTCACACACAGCCTCACAAACAATTGTAACAAGCTGTAGACTCACGGAGAAATGTATCACGGAACAAGTTACTTTTCCCTTCAAAAGAATATACTGCAATGAACGCTGTCAGACAGAGAGGGCAGTTAAAGTATCAGTGAGGGGTTTTTAATAGCAGACTCCCAGGCGAATGCAGCGCGAGGCCTTTTGGCCCACGATGCCTGTGCTAGCAAGTTGGTCAACTTCCTCCATCCTTGTCACCCCCCTCTTTTTGCACCTGGCAACTTGGACCCGAACACCAATGTCTCAGGGCGGCCAGTTTTCTCGGGCGCCGCAAGTATGTAAAAGCGGGCGTTTTGAAGAGGTAGTGAGGGGGCATCTTTAACCCACCATCAAGACACGCTCACACTGGCATCATAGAATAGAATAGAACAGAATCCCTATCGTGCAGGAAGAGGCCATTTGGCCCATTGAGTCTGCACTGACAACAATTGGTGAGGCCCCATTCCTGTAACCACACGTGTTTACCCTGCTAATCCCCCTGACACGAAAGACCAATCCACCTAACCGAAAGTAAATGTTATGATTGAAAAATTTTTACGATCTTGGCAGCCGTGCATATTTTGAGAACGGAACTGTGCAACCTATTCTTTTTTTTAAAAACACTTTTTAAAGTCAGTGCCCCCCGCCACCCAAAAGAGTGAGTCAGTGCTCCCTGCAACCTAACCCATCTTTGGACACTAAGGGGCAATTTAGCATGGCCAATCCACCTAACCTGCACATCTTTGGACATCAAGGGGCAATTTAGCATGGCCAATCCACCTAACCTGCACATCTTTGGACATCAAGGGGCAATTTAACATGGCCAATCCACCTAACCTACACATCTTTGGACATCAAGGGGCAATTTAGCATGGCCAATCCACCTAACCTGCACATCTTTGGACATCAAGGGGCAATTTAGCATGGCCAATCCACCTAACCTGCACATCTTTGGACATCAAGGGGCAATTTAGCATGGCCAATCCACCTAACCTGCACATCTTTGGACATCAAGGGGCAATTTAGCATGGCCAATCCACCTAACCTGCACATCTTTGGACACTAAGGGGCAATTTAGCATGGCCAATCCACCTAACCTGCACATCTTTGGACATCAAGGGGCAATTTAGCATGGCCAATCCACCTAACCTGCACATCTTTGGACATCAAGGGGCAATTTAGCATGGCCAATCCACCTAACCTGCACATCTTTGGACATCAAGGGGCAATTTAGCATGGCCAATCCACCTAACCTGCACATCTTTGGACATCAAGGGGCAACTTAGCATGGCCAATCCACCTAACCTGCACATCTTTGGACATCAAGGGGCAATTTAGCATGGCCAATCCACCTAACCTGCACATCTTTGGACATCAAGGGGCAATTTAGCATGGCCAATCCACCTAACCTACACATCTTTGGACATCAAGGGGCAATTTAGCATGGCCAATCCACGTAACCTACACATCTTTGGACACTCAGGGTCAATTTAGCATGGCCAATCCACCTAACCTGCACATCTTTGGACACTAAGGGACAATTTAGCATGGCCAATCCACCTAACCTGTACATCTTTGGACACTAAGGGACAATTTAGCATGACCAATCCACCTAACCTGCACATCTTTGGACACTAAGGGGCAATTTAGCATGGCCAATCCACCTAACCTGCACATCTTTGGACACGAAGGGACAATTTAGCATGGCCAATCCACCCAACCTGCACACCTTTGGTAACTAAGGGACAATTTAGCATGGCCAATCCACCTAACCTACACATCTTTGGACACTAAGGGACAATTTAGCATGGCCAATCCACCTAACCTGCACATCTTTGGACACTAAGGGACAATTTAGCATGACCAATCCACCTAACCCGCACATCTTTGGACACTAAGGGGCAATTTAGCATGGCCAATCCACCTAACCTGCACATCTTTGGACACTAAGGGACAATTTAGCATGGCCAATCCACCCAACCTGCACATCTTTGGACACTAAGGGACAATTTAGCATGGCCAATCCACCCAACCTGCACGGCTTTGGATTGTGGGAGGAAACCGGAGCACCCAAAGGAAACCCACACAGACACGGGGAGAACGTGCAGACTCCACACAGACAGTGACCCAAGGCTGGAATTGAACCCGGGTCCCTGGCGCTGTGAGGCAGCAGTGCCAACCACTGTTCCACCGTGCCGCCCCAGAAAAGCAGACTGTAAAGTGGGCTTTTGTACGAGATACAGGCAGATCATCCAACACTGGCCTTGGCGTTTTCAAACTCGCTGCTGCTTTGACATGGACTCTGATGTTCCATTATCTGCCCTTCTCCGCTAGTGAGGGCATCGCCACTGACCTCTGACCTTTCCTGCCACCATGTCCACGCACGCCTTTCAGCCTTGGTGTTGGGGGGGACGGGGTGGGGGGGGCGGTTTGTGGGGGGGCTGTTGGGGGAGGGGGGGGGGGATTGAGAAATCAGATCCTGATCGTTGACCCCTACTGGGTAAAGTGTGGAAGCCAGGCCAGGCCAGGCCAGCAAAGTGTCCCCTGCCCCCTACAGTCGAATAGCCGAGAGACATTCACTCTTTTAGCTGGGGGGGCACTGACTCAGAGTGTTTTCAAAAAAAAAAAATAGGTTGCACAGTTCCGTTCTCAAAATATGCACGGCTGCCAAGGTCTTAAAAGTTTTTCAATCATAACATTTACTTTCGGGCGGAAAAAAAAAATTCATTAAAAACGCAAGTGAGAGACATTGCTTGGAATTTTTTTAAAAACACGTGAGGTAATTTGCCCGTGCGGGGGACTGAAGTCCCAACAAAGCCAGCCCAGTGGACTGAGAGCAAAAATGTGGGGGGGCTGGCGGTGGGGTAGAGGTCAAGGGTCAAACCTAGCAAAATTCCCATGACAACGATTCATGGGACATGTGGTTCCTGGCTCCTTAATGAAGGTTGCTTCTGGGAGGGGTGGGGGGGGGGGGGCGGTGGCGGCCAGCAAATTCAAAGCGCCACAATTTTACCCGGCTCGCGAGATTGGGGAGCGTCGTGGCTGACAAAATGGCCTCTTCAGTCACCCTTGTGGAAAGGCTGAAGGTGGACGGAGTGGCCGCTCCGCAACCCCCCCCCCCCCGCCTCCCCCCCGCCCCGCAAACTCCTCTGGCTCGCCAACCTCAACAGGAAATGCTGTTGGAGGAACACTGAGTTCTGTGCGTATAAATACTTGCACAGATGTCATCACATGTTGCAGACAACTCCACTGCACGCTTTCTCTCTCTCTCTCTCTCTCTCTCTCCCTGTCTTCCTCTTGTAACCGAGTTGTCTGCTGGAGCCCCCGTGTGCTCCACGTACAGCCAGAAATCTCTGGAATGTGGACCGCCGGGAGTGTAACGTTTGAGCAAAATGATGTGCCTCCGAAAACAGCTACGTCTCATAGCCTGGCTTTTGACCGGGGGCAGACACCACTATTTTCTGTGGGACTGAGTGGGAGAGAAAGATATCCACGCGGTTTTGAAAGAGAGAAAAAAAAGACCCTTTTTTTTCCCCTTTTAAGTTGGCAATTAAAACCTTTTGGCAGACAAAGGCTGGAATTGTGGCACTGTTTTCCCTCTGCGGACTGATTGCCACTTGCCCCGCGCTACACTCATCAACTGCAGTTCATTCACACCACTGCCCTGCACTCCCCCACCGGCCGCACCATCCTCCAGGGCAACGACCAGAGAATCTTGAGCCTTGTTGCTCGGAATTAGCAGTGGGGAAGTAACGATTACAAGCCCTGCCCGGCCCCCGAGTGGGACGTGGGCGTTAACCATTTCACCAAACTCTGCAGATACTCGAGGCGCAACCCCAACATGGGATCTGGGTGTACAGGTACACAGGTCACTGAAAGTGGCAATGCAGGTGGAGAAGGTCGTCAAGAAGGCATACGGAATGCTTGCCTTCATCGACCGGGGTATTGAGTTTAAAAATTGGCAAGTCATGCTGTAGCTTTATAGAACCTTAGTGAGGCCGCACTTGGAATATAGTGTTCAATTCTGGTCGCCACACTACCAGAAGGATGTGGAGGCTTTGGAGAGGGTACAGAAAAGATTTACCAGGATGTTGCCTGGTATGGAGGGTATTAGCTATGAGGAGAGGTTGGAGAAACTTGGTTTGTTCTCACTGGAACGACGGAGGTTGAGGGGCGACCTGATAGAAGTCTACAAGATTATGAGGGGCATGGACAGAGTGGAAAGTCAGAAGCTTTTTCCCAGGGTGGAAGAGTCAATTACTCGGGGGCACAGGTTTAAGGTGTGAGGGGCAAGGTTTAAAGGAGATGTACGAGGCAGATTTTTTACACAGGGTGGTGGGTGCCTGGAACTCGCTGCCGGGGAAGGCAGTGGAAGTGGATACGATAGTGAGTTTTAAGGGGTGTCTTGACAAATACATGAATAGGATGGGAATAGAGGGATACGGTCCCCGGAAGGGTAGGGGGTTTTAGTTCAGTGGGGCAGCATGGTCAGTGCAGGAGGGCCGAAGGACCTGTTCCTGTGCTGGAAATTTCTTTGTTCTTTGTTCTATGGGGGGGAAGGGGTGCCAACTTGTTTAGTTATCGCCAACCTGAGTTTGTCGGAACCTCTCTATGTTGCCCGCCATTCTCAGCCACCCCCATCGTCCCAGTGCCCGCTGACCAACATTGTTTCCTGCTCTGGGACGGCTCCATCTTTAAGAAGAATGTTGACCTAGTTCTCCCTCATGGCCTCTGTAATCTCCTCCAGCCCCCACGGCACTTCCAAGAACTCTGCCCATGCCTACCTCCGGCCTTACTGGGGGCCCGTCGCTCCAGCATTGGGCTGCCTGGAGCTCTGGAATGCCTTGCCTTCAGCAAGGGAGTCCAGGGTTATGGAGATAAGGCTGATCTGATGTGATAATCCTCAACTCCTGAGGATTAGTGGGAGTTGAGGATTATCACAGCAGATCAGCCATGATCTCATTGAATGGCGGAGCAGAATCAATGGGCTGATGGGCAGCAGTGCTAACCACCGTGCCACCGTGGGGGTGGCACGGTGGTTAGCACTGCTGCCTCACCGCGCCAGGGACCTGGGTTCGATTCCGGCCTCGGATCACTGTTTGTGCAGAGTCTGCACGTTCTCCCCGTGTCTGCGTGGGTTTCCTCCGGGTGCTCCGGTTTCCTCACACAGTCCGAAAGACATGCTGGTTAGGTGCATTGACCATGCTAAATTGACCCGAGTATCAGAGGATTAGTGGGGTAAATACATGAGGTTATGCGGATAGGGCCTGGGTGGGATTATGGTCGGTGCAGACTCGATGGGCCAAATGGCCTCCTTCTGCACTGTAGGACTCTATGAATGGCCTGTTTCTGCTCCTGCACCTTCCACCTCCTTTGACTTTGGTCACCTGTCCTGGTATCTCATGTGGCTTGGTGCCAACCTTTGCTTCTGCTGAGGCTCCCTCGGGAATTCCTAACCACTTCAAAAGGCGCTATATCAATGCAAGTGGCTGTTGTCAACACCATCATCACAGTGGTAGCACTCTGTGTGAAACTCTTTCTCATTGGATTCACTGAGTAACTTCAACGACCCATTTGCCAAGCACATCGAAGGGCAGCGCCACAGAACTGCCCGCAGTATAACTACAGTTACCAGAGCAAGTCGCTCCTTCAGTCTCAAAGAAAGCACAGGGTCCCTCTCCACTCTCCTTGGGTTCGAACCTCGCATAGAAACAACCGGCAGTGGCGTTATCACATGCCCTTGCTTCACGCCTCCAACACCATTTCTTGTACAGCACTCAACCTCTGGCTCCCAGAAGGAGCAACAGAACACCTGAGGATAACTCCACAATTGCAAAGGCCCCTCCGACCTTCCTCGCTTCTCCAGGCCACTTCCTGCCAGCGCGGGTTGAAATCAGGGAATGCTGCCTTTGGGAATGTCAATGTGAATGGGGAGGGCGGTGGGGCGGGGACCGATGTGTCATGACCCCTCACCCTGCCTTCGAAATCCTTGCAGGTTAGACAGTGGAGAAGTGGAGTCTCCTACCTTTACACTTGTTCGTTGTCTTGTCCAGAATGGCCTTGGTGGAGACTATCTTACCGTACCTGTTCGGAAGCAAAGAAAAAAAGCATTTA
Source organism: Mustelus asterias (assembly GCF_964213995.1). NCBI lineage: Eukaryota > Metazoa > Chordata > Chondrichthyes > Carcharhiniformes > Triakidae > Mustelus > Mustelus asterias. Next base: position 8,424,929 of record NC_135834.1, on the reverse strand, counting down.
GAAACAAAATGGCGGAGGCAGCAGTTCAGATCAGGTCGTGGAATCGAGGCTGACATTCCCAGGCAGTCCTGAGGGGGCACTGCGTTATCTGAGGCACCACCCTCCAGGTGGGCTGTTAGACTGGAGCCCAGTCAGCCAACCTTGGGTGGGTGTAAACCCGCACTCCCCGCCCGGGCACCAAGAACGGCAGGGGGTGCTCCCCAGGGCACTGGCCAATATTCACCTCTCGCCCTTCATCAATAAAAAGCAGAATATCATCATCACATTACTGTTTGTGGGAGCTTGCTGTGCGTAAATTGATTGTTGTGTCTCCGACTCTACACAGCGAGTGGGGAGGTGGTGGCGCAGTGATATTGTCCGCGGATTACCAATCCAGAGACCCAGGGGAAGGTTCTGGGGTCCCGGGTTCGAATCCCGCCACAGCAGATGGTGGAATTTGAATTCAATAACAATATGTGGAATTAAGAATCTACTGATGACCATGAAACCATTGTCGGAAAAACCCATCTAATGCACCGAACCAGAATGTCTTTCGGGCTGTGGGAGGAAACCGGAGCACCCGGAGGAAACCCACGCAGACACGGGGGAGAACGTGCAAACTCCACACAAACGGTGACCCGAGCCGGGAATTGAATCTAATGTCCTTTAGATTTGATTTGATTTATTCCAAAGATGTGCAAGTTAGGCTGATTGGCCATGATAAATTGCCCCCGAGTGTTCGCGGGCTTGTAAGGGTAAATATGTGGGGTTATGGGAATAGGGCACAGGTGGGATTGTGGTCGGTGCAGACTCGATGGGCTGAATGGCCTCCTTCTGCACTGTAGGGATTCTATGATTCTATGATTTAATATTGTCACATGTATTGGGATTCAGTGAAAAGTATTGTTTCTTGCGCGCTATACAGACAAAGCATACCGTTCATAGAGTACATAGGGGAGAAGGAAAGGAGAGGGTGCAGAATATAGTGTTACAGTTACAGATAGGGTGTAGAGAAAGATCAGCTTAATATTTGATTTATTATTGTCACATGTATTGGGATACAGTGAAAAGTATTGTTTCTTGCGCGCTATACAGACAAAGCATACCATTCATAGAGTACATAGGGGAGAAGGAAAGGAGAGGGTGCAGAATGTCATGTTACAGTCATAGCTAGGGTGTAGAGAAAGATCAACTGAAAGTTTATTTATTATTTATTGGTTTCACAAGTAGGCTTACATTAACACTGCAATGAAGTTACTGTGAAAATCCCCTAGTCGCCACATTCCTGTTCGGGTACACTGAGGGAGAATTTAGCATGGCCAATGCACCCTAACCAGCACATCTTTTGGAGTGTGGGAGGAAACCGGAGCACCCGGAGGAAACCCATGCAGACACGGGGAGAATGTGCAAACTCCACACAGACAGTGACCCAAGCCGGGAATCGAACCCGGGTCCCTGGGGCTGTGAGGCAGCAGTGCTAACCACTGTGCCACCGTGCCGACTGTGCCAGGTAGGTCCATTCAAAAGGGAAGGAAATCTGCCATTCTAACCCAGTCTGGCCTACATGTGACTCCAGAACCACAGCAATGTAGTTGACTCTTGAATAACCTCTGAAATGGCCGAGCAAACCTCTCAGTTCAAGGGCAATTAGGGTAGCACAGAGGTTAGCACGCTGCCTCACAGCGCCAGGGACCTGGGTTCGATTCTGGCCTTGGGTGACTACAAAGTGGTTGACTCTTAAACTGCCCTCAGGGATGGGCAATAAATGCTGTTCCAGAGAGCGACGCCCATATCCCATGAACGAATAAATAAACAAAAAACATCAAAAAGTACTTCAAGTCAAGCGCTTTGAGACATCCTGAGGAGGTGGAAGGTGCTGTATAAATGCAAGTCATCTGTTTTTCCGTCAGCCTGACACCAATTGTAACCCCAGTTCGTCTCCTGATTGGCTGCTTCCAACTCATGCCATTGGTTCATAGTTCAGCTCGGATTTCCCATAATCCTCCTGGCTGCGTCCCAAATTATTTTCTGTCGAAAAGTTTCTTCTTCTGCCCAATGCGTGCACGAGTCTACTCTCCACATGCCTGCGGGCGGCCTCTCTCAACTTAACAGGAGGCCCCAGTCACGATACAGCCCCCTCCCCTTTCTCCCTCCTCCAATGACCCCTGACTGGTCCCCACCTAGAGGTCAGGGCGTCTCTGGAGTGAGAAAACACCCGAAGGCTGGATTGGATCACCCGCATTTTCCGACGCATCCTGAACAGCAGCGAAAAGCCACCAAGCACACCTTCCTGCGTGGGACATGATGGCTCAGTCAGCGGTTATTGAGACAGAACTTGCCTTTAGTCGCTTTTCACTATTTCCTGACTTCAAGGATACTAGTATCCCCATTGATCCCCGACACAACGTCATCACACAAGCATTTGCGTGGAATGTGTGGTGGTACAATGGTTAGCACTGCTGCCTCACAGCAGACAGGGACCCGGGTTCGATTCCCGGCTTGGGTAACTGTCTGTGTGGAGTCTGCACGTTCTCCCCGTGTCTGCGTGGGTTTCCTCCGGGTGCTCCGGTTTCCTCCCACACTCCAAAGATGTGTAGGTTAGGTGGATTGGCCATGCTAAATTGCCCCTTAGTGTCCAAAGATGTGCAGGTTAGGTGGATTGGCCATGCTAAATTGCCCCTTAGTGTCCAAAGATGTGCAGGTTAGGTGGATTGGCCATGCTAAATTGCCCCTTAGTGTCCAAAGATGTGCAGGTTAGGGGGATTGGCCATGCTAAATTGCCCCTTAGTGTCCAAAGATGTGCAGGTTAGGTGGATTGGCCGTGCTAAATTGCCCCTTAGTGTCCAAAGATGTGCCGGTTAGGTGGATTGGCCATGCTAAATTGCCCCTTCGTGTCCAAAGATGTGTAGGTTAGGTGGATTGGCCATGCTAAATTGCCCCTTAGTGTCCAAAGATGTGTAGGTTAGGTGGATTGGCCATGCTAAATTGCCCCTTAGTGTCCAAAGATGTGTAGGTTAGGGGGATTGGCCATGCTAAATTGCCCCTTAGTGTCCAAAGATGTGTAGGTTAGGGGGATTGGCCATGCTAAATTGCCCCTTAGTGTCCAAAGATGTGTAGGTTAGGTGGATTGGCCATTCTAAATTGCCCCTTAGTGTCCAAAGATGTGCCGGTTAGGTTGATTGGCCATTCTAAATTGCCCCTTAGTGTCCAAAGATGTGCCGGTTAGGTTGATTGGCCATTCTAAATTGCCCCTTAGTGTCCAAAGATGTGCCGGTTAGGTTGATTGGCCATGTTAAATTCTCCCTCACTGTACCCGAACAGGAGTGTGGCGACTGGGGGATTTTCACACTAACTTCATTGCAGTGTTAATGTAAGCTGACTTGTGACACTAATAAATAAACTTTACTTAAACTTGATGTTGAAAGCACGCAATCAGCTTCGAGATGCTTCCCCCTCCCCCCCCTGCTCCCTTTCCCAGGAGGGAAAAGGTTTCCAGAGCTAAATGGAGTGGGAGCCTCTATAAATATGTCCCATCACGTGCAAAAATATTTCCTGCTCTTGTCAGCTGCAGCCTCGAGAGGCGCGTATAAATTTCCTGAATGACTCATTCAAGCAAAGGCACCCGTGTGATCTCATGGTCTTTTTGAATGACTCGGTGTCCATTACAGTTGATTCCGGTGATTAATGGTTCCGGCAGCCAAGTTCGTGTGAGGAGCTCACTGACTGATTCAGGCTCTGTCTCCTGGCCAGACGTGCAGTCCCACAAAGCCCCCCGCTCCCCTCCCCCCACACTATCTCCCACCCGCTCCCTCTGACACCAATCCTGGTGACCCCTGCATGGACCATCAGGGGTCACCAGCGAGCGAGTTGGAGGCAGATTCCGACTACCCTCACATTCTCCCGAACAAATCTCTTGGCCTTTCTCCCGCTGAAGGTGGGCCACCACTGAAAGCTTCACCAATGTCGTCGTCAAGGCGTCTGTTTATTTTGGAACCGACCGACCGCCAAGCCAGTGCCACGCTGCGACTGCCATCCTGCGCCAAACTGCCTTCGCGCCAGCTGTGAAAGAAAGCCGCGAGGGCCTGGGCGCAGCACCTCTGCCAGCTTCACCCGTCGGCCCAGTTCACCGCGAGGTCAGTCGCTTGGCCAGCACGGGACCAACCGATAATCGCACCCCATTGGCGTCAGCAGATGCCACGGCACGTCAGTGAAACAGATGTCCACGGCATGTTGGCACAGTGGTTAGCACTGCTGCCTCACAGCGCCAGGGACCCGGGTTCAATTCCAGCCTTGGGTCACTGTCTGTGTGGAGTTTGCACGTTAGAAACATAGAAACATAGAAAAACTACAGCACAAACAGGCCCTTCAGCCCCACAAGTTGTGCCGAACATATCCCTACCTTCTAGGCCTACCTATAACCCTCCATCCTATTAAGTCCCATGTACTCATCCAGGAGTCTCTTAAAAGACCCTATTGAGTTTGCCTCCACCACCACTGACGGCAGCCGATTCCACTCGCCCACCATCCGGTGTGTGAAAAACTTTCCCCTAACATTTCCCCTGTACCTACCCCCCCCAGCACCTTAAACCTGTGTCCTCTCGTAGCAGACATTTCCACCCTGGGAAAAAGCCTCTGAGAGTCCACCCGATCTATGCCTCTCAACATCTTATACACCTCTATTAGGTCTCCTCTCATCCTACGTCTCTCCAAGGAGAAAAGACCGAGCTCCCTCAGCCTATCCTCATAAGGAATGCCACTCAATCCAGGCAACATCCTTGTAAATCTCCTCTGCACCCTTTCAATCTTTTCCACGTTGTCCCCGTGTCTGCGTGGGTTTCCTCCGGGTGCTCTGGTTTCCTCCCACAGTCCAAAGATGTGCAAGTTAGGTGGATTGGCCATGCTAAATTGTCCCTTAGTGTCCAAAGATGTGCAGGTTAGGTGGATTGGCCATGCTAAATTGCCCCTTAGTGTCCAAAGATGTGCAGGTTAGGTGGATTGGCCATGCTAAATTGCCCCTTAGTGTCCAAAGATGTGCAGGTTAGGTGGATTGGCCATGCTAAATTTCCCCTTAGTGTTTAAAGATGTGTAGGCTAGGTGGATTGGCCATGCTAAATTGCCCCTTAGTGTTTAAAGATGTGTAGGTTAGGTGGATTGGCCATGCTAAATTGCCCCTTAGTGTTTAAAGATGTGTAGGTTAGGTTGATGGGCCATGCTAAATTGCCCCTTAGTGTTTAAAGATGTGTAGGTTAGGTGGATTGGCCATGCTAAATTGCCCCTTAGTGTTTAAAGATGTGTAGGTTAGGTTGATGGGCCATGCTAAATTGCCCCTTAGTGTTTAAAGATGTGTAGGTTAGGTGGATTGGCCATGCTAAATTGCCCCTTAGTGTTTAAAGATGTGCAGGTTAGGTTGATGGGCCATGCTAAATTGCCTCTTAGTGTCCAAAGATGTGCAGGTTAGGTGGATTGGCCATGCTAAATTGCCCCTTAGTGTCCAAAGATGTGCAGGTTAGGTGGATTGGCCATGCTAAATTGCCCCTTAGTGTCCAAAGATGTGTAGGTTAGGTTGATGGGCCATGCTAAATTGCCCCCCAGTCATGGGGATTAGCAGAGTAAATATGTGGGTTACAGGGAGAGGGCCTGGGTGGGATTGTGGTCAGTACAGGCCTGATGGGCTAAATGGCCTCCTTCTGCACTGTAGGGATTCTATGACTGGCAGGTTGTTTGTCTTCCAGGCACGCTGGGAGGTCCGACTTGTTGAGAAGCGTCAAATGTCGAGATGTGGAGTGCAGGGGAAGTGGAATGGGCACCGTCCTGAGGAGAATGTACCCACTGGCTCAACAATCGGCTATGTTGGCATCATGTGTGCGCTCCTTTTTATTGTAACCACCTTATATCAGGTGTCATGCCATGGCTGAAACTTCCTCTGAAACTGTCCCACTGAAGCTCGACGCAAGCTCGGGGAACAACACCCACTCTGTCGGTGAAGCATTCCACATCTTTCCAGCAGTCAAACCTGAATTTACCCGTTTCCTGTGAGAACCACTGCACCTATTTTCACAGGCGGCAGATGGTGGCAATTGTTCTGCTTCTGCCATTCATACCTTCTCTCTGCCCATCTTTTGCCTCCTATCCCATCACCATCGCTATTCACTTGGCAGCATAGCCTTTTCTCACTCCGCCTCTCCTGCCTTTCACCCTATCACAGACCTTCCATTTTGTATCTATCCTCTTCTATTTTCCTTTCTGTCCTTTCCCTGCCTGCTTCCTTGCTTCAAACCTGTTTCAACTTTGTCCACCTCCGATTCGGGTCATCAATCTGAAACGTAAACTCTGTCTCTCTCTCTCCACAGACACTGCCCGACCTGCTGAGTTTTTCTCTGATTTTATTTCCGATTTTCAGCATCTGCAGGATTGTGCTCTTGCTCCACGTCATAGTCACAGAGGTCCACAGCACAGAAAAAGGCCCTTCGGTCCATCACATCTGTACTAGTCAAAGACAAACCACCTCACTATTCCAATCCCATTTTCCAGCACTTGGCACATAGCCTTGTATGCCTTGGCATTGCAAGTGCTCATCTAAATACTTATAGAGTCATAGAGGTTTACAGCATGGAAACAGGCCCTTCGGCCCAACTTGTCCATGCCACCCTTTTTTTTAAAACCCCTAAGCTAGTCCCAATTGCCCGCATTTGGCCCATATCCCTCTATACCCATCCTACCCATGTAACTATCTAAACGCTTTTTAAAAGACAAAATTGTACTCGCCTCTACTACTGCCTCTGGCAGCTCGTTCCAGACACTCACCACCCTCTGTGTGAAAAAATTGCCCCTCTGGACAATTTTGTATTTCTCCCCTCTCACCTTAAACCTATGCCCTCTAGTTTTAGACTCCCCTACCTTTGGGAAAAGATATTGACTATCTCACTGATCTATGCCCCTCATTATTTTATAGACCTCTATAAGATCACCCCTCAGCCTCCTATGCTCCAGAGAAAAAAGTCCCAGTCTATCCAGCCTCTCCGTATAACTCAATCCATCAAGTCCCGGTAGCATCCTAGTAAATCTTTTCTGCACTCTTTCTAGTTTAATAATATCCTTTCTATAATAGGGTGACCAGAATTGCGCACAGTATTCCAAGTGTGGCCTTACCAATGTCTTGTACAACTTCAACAAGACGTCCCAACTCCTGTATTCAATGTTCTGACCGATGAAACCAAGCATGCCAAATGCCTTCTTCACCACTCTGTCCACCTGTGACTCCACTTTCAAGGAGCTATGAACATGTACCCCTAGATCTCTTTGTTCTGTAACTCTCCCCAACACCCTACCATTAACTGAGTAAGTCCTGCCCTGGTTCAATCTACCAAAATGCATCACCTCACATTTGTCTAAATTAAACTCCATCTGCCATTCGTCAGCCCACTGGCCCAATTGATCAAGATCCCGTTGCAATTGGAGATAACTTTCTTCACTGTCCACTATACCACCAATCTTAATGTCATCTGCAAACTTACTAACCATGCCTCCTATATTCTCATCCAAATCATTAATATAAATGACAAATAACAGTGGACCCAGCTCTGATCCCTGAGGCACACCGCTGGTCACAGGCCTCCAGTTTGAAAAACAACCCTCTACAACCACCCTCTGGCTTCTGTCAAAAGCCAATTTGTATCCATTTAGATACCTCACCCTGGATCCTGTGAGATTTAACCTTATGCAACAACCTACAGTGCAGTACCTTGTCAAAGGCCTTGTTAAAGTCCATGTAGACAATATCAACTGCACTGCCCTCATCTACCTTCTTGGTTACCCCTTCAAAAAACTCAATCAAATTTGTGAGACATGATTTTCCACTCACAAAGCCATGCTGACTGTCCCTAATCAGTCCTTGCATCTCTCAATGCCTGTAGATCCTGTTTCTCAAAATACCTTCCAACAATTTACCCACCACAGATGTGAGGCTCACTGGCCTGTAGTTCCCTGGCTTTTCCCTGCAGCCCTTTTTAAACAAAGGCACAACATTTGCCACTCTCCAATCTTCAGGCACCTCACCCGTGACTATCGATGATTCAAATATCTCGGCTCGGGGAACCGCAATTTCCTCCCTTGCCTCCCACAATGTCCTGGGATACACTTCATCAGGTCCCGGGGATTTATCTACCTTGATGCGCTTCAAGACTTCCAGCACCTCCTTCTCTGTAATATGTACACTCCTCAAGACACCACTATTTATTTCCCCAAGTTCCCTAACATCCATGCTTTTCTCAACAGTAAATATTGATGAGAAATATTCATTTAGGATCTCACCCATCTCTTGTGGATCCGCACACAGATTACCTTGTTGATCCTTAAGAGGCCCTACTCTCTCCCTAGTTAGTCTTTTGCCCTTTATGCATTTGCAGAAGATCTTTGGATTCCCCTTTGCCTTATCTGCCAAAACAATCTCGCGTCCCCTTTTTGCCCTCCTGATTTCTCTCTTAACTCTACTCCTACACTCCCTATACTCTTCAAGAGATTCACTTGATCCCAGCTGCCTATGCATGTCATGTGCCTCTTTCTTCTTCTTGACCAGGGCCTCAATATCCAGAGTCATCCAGGGTTCCCGACTTCTGCCAGCCTTGCCCTTCACTCTAAGTCTTTACAGGTGCAGACAATGTGAGTGGAGAGAGGGTTAGGCACAGGTTAAAGAGGTGTGAATTATCTCCAGCCAGGACAGTTAGTGAGCCCGGATGGAATGCATCCCAGGGTACTGAAAGAAATGTCAGAGGTAAAAGCGGATGCGTTGGTGGTTATTTATCAAAATTCGTTGGATTCTGGGGTAGTGCCGGCGGATTGGAAAACGGCTAATGTTACGTCGCTGTTTAAAAAAGGAAATAGACAAAAGGAGGGTAACTACAGGCCGGTTAGCTTAACGTCTGTAGTTGGGAAAATGCTGGAATCCATCATTAAAGAAGAAATAGCAGGCCATCTGGATAAGAATGGTTCGATTAAGCAGACGCAGCATGGATTCATGAGGGGAAAGTCGTGCTTGACGGACTTGTTGGATTTTTATGAAGATGTGACTAGTGCGGTTGACGGAGGGGAACCGGTGGATGCGGTGTTTTTGGATTTCCAAAAGGTGTTTGATAAGGTGCCTCACAAAAGGTTGCTGAAGACGATTGGGTCGCACGGAGTTGGGGGTAGGGTGTTAGCGTGGATTGGGGATTGGCTATCCGACAGGAAGCAGAGAGTCAGAATAAATGGGTGCTTTTCTGGTTGGCGGATGGTAACCAGTGGCGTGCCGCAGGGATCGGAACTGGGGCCTCAACTATTTACCATTTATATAGACGATCTGGAGGAGTGGACTGAGTGTAGGGTAACAAAGTTTGCAGACGACACAAAGATAAGTGGAAAAGTGAATGGTGTGGAGGGCGTAGAAGGACTGCAGAGAGATTTGGACAGGCTGAGTGAGTGGGCGAGGATCTGGCAGATGGAGTATAACGTTAACAAATGCGAGGTTATTCACTTTGGAGGAAATAATAGCAAATTGGATTCTCTAAATGGAAAGAAATTACAACATGCTGCTGTTCAGAGGGACCTGGGGGTCCTTGTGAATGAGGTGCAAAAACTCAGTCTGCAGGTGCAACAGGTGATCAAGAAGGCAAATATCGCAAGGGGGATAGAATATAAAAGCAGAGATGTCTTGCTGCATCTGTACAGGGCATTGGTGAGGCCGCAGCTGGAATACTGTGTGCAGTATTGGTCCCCTTATTTGCGGAAGGATATATTGGCCTTGGAGGGAGTGCAGAGAAGGTTCACCAGGTTGATACCAGAGATGAGGGGTGTTGATTATGAGGAGAGACTGAGCAGTTTGGGTTTGTACTCGTTGGAATTTAGAAGGCTGAGGGGGGATCTTATAGAAACCTATAAGATAATGAAGGGGCTGGATAGGGTAGAGGTGGAGAGATTCTTTCCATTTAGAAAGGAAGCTAGAACTAGAGGGCACAGCCTCAAAATAAAGGGGGGTCAGTTTAGGACAGAGTTGAGGAGGAACTTCTTCTCTCAGAGGGTGGTGAATCTCTGGAATTCTCTGCCCACTGAAGTGGTGGAGGCTACCTCGTTGAATATGTTTAAATCATGGATAGATGGATTCCTGATCGGTAAGGGGATTAGGGGTTATAGGGATCAGGCGGGTAAGTGGAACTGATCCACTTCAGATCAGCCATGATCTTATTGAATGGCGGGGCAGGCTCGAGGGGCTAGATGGCCTACTCCTGCTCCTATTTCTTATGTGAGATTTTGCAAGCCCAGGGAAGTCGTGGGGGTTACAGATAGTGTGATATGAACCCAAGATCCTGGTTTAGACCGTCCTCATGTGTGCGGAACTTGGCTATCAGTTTCTGCCCGGCGATTCTGCGCTGTGTGTCGTGAAGGCCGCCTTGGAGAACGCTGACCCGAAGATCAGAGGCTGAATGCCCTTGACTGCTGACGTACTTATGCCCCTTTCTTGAGAATTCTACCCTCTTAAATCCCGACACCAATCCTTCAGTACTCCCGGGTAATCCTACTCTCCTTCTGTTGCCGCCTCAGGATTGACCCTCCCACTTGTCACTGCCTGCTGACCCTCTCTAATTGCCCCATACCACTCACTGACTGCCCTTCCTGCCCACTGAGGCTAATTACCAATCTCCTCCGCCCATCCAACTCAGCCCGCCCAGTGTCCGAGCCTGGAGACCATTAGAGTGGATCAGCTCTCACCCTCTGCCACCCCACCCTCCAGAGTGTCGCCTCTGCTACTGGCTTACACCAAACCCCGCTCAGCCGTTACCTCACGCTGAGCTCCACTGGCTCCCAGAGTGCGATGCTTTGTAAAATTCTCATCCTTGTTTTCAAATCCCTCCATCGACACCACACACGGACTGACTGATGTCCAATAACAGGATATAGATCGGTTGGAGACTTGGGCGGATGGAGTTTAATCCGGACAAATGTGAGGTAATGCATTTTGGAAGTTCGAAGCAGATGGGAAATGTACAGTAAATGGCAGAACCCTGAAGAGTATTGATAGGCAGAGGGATCTGGGTGTACAGGTACACAGGTCACTGAAAGTGGCAATGCAGGTGGGGAAGGTAGTCAAGAAGGCATATGGCATGCTTGCCTTCATCAGCCGGGGTATTGAGTATAAAAATTTGCAGGTTATGCTGCAGCTGTACAGAACCTTAGTTAGGCCGCATTTGGAATATAGTGTACAATTCTGGTCGCCACACTACCAGAAGGATGTGGAGACTTTGGAGAGGGTGCAGAAGAGGTTCACCAGGATGTTGCCTGGTATGGAGGGCATTAGCTATGAGGAGAGGTTGGAGAAACTTGGTTTATTCTCACTGGAACGACGGAGGTTGAGGGGCGACCTGATAGAAGTCTACAAGATTATGAGGGGCATGGACAGAGTGGATAGTCAGAAGCTTTTTCCCCAGGGTGGAAGAGTCAATTACTAGGGGGCACAGGTTTAAGGTGCGAGGGGCAAGGTTTAAAGGAGATGTACGAGGCAAGTTTTTTACAGAGGGTGGTGGGTGCCTGGAACTCGTTGCTGGGGGAGGTAGTGGAAGCAGATACGGTAGTGACTTTTAAGGGGCATCTGGACAAATACATGAATAGGATGGGAATAGAGGGATATGGTCCCCGGAAGGGTAGGGGGTTTTAGTTCAGTCAGGCAGCATGGTCGGTGCAGTCTTGGAGGGCCAAAGGGCCTGTTCCTGTGCTGTAATTTTCTTTTTCTTTGATCTAACAATCCTGGAACTCCTTCCCTAACAGCACGGTGGGTGTACCTACACCACAGGGACTGACTGATGTCCAATAACAATCCTGCAACTCCTTCCCTAACAGCACTGTGGGTGTACCTACACCACATGGACTGACTGATGTCCAATAACAATCCTGGAACTCCCTCCCTAACAGCACTGTGGATGTACCTGCACCACTTGGACTGACTGAGGTCCAATAACAATCCTGGAACTCCCTCCCTAACAGCACTGTGGATGTACCTGCACCACTTGGACTGACTGAGGTCCAATAACAATCCTGGAACTCCCTCCCTCACAGCATTGTGGGTGTACCTACACCACATGGATTGACTGATGTCCAATAACAATCCTGGTGGGTTCAAGATGGCGGCTCACCAGTTGAAAGGCTGGCAATTTGCTGAGGTAAATGTGTGAAAGGTGATGACTCGATTTGAACGAACTAATCAGCAGGGGGGTGTGAAATGCTTCCATTGCTTCAGTGTGTGTTTAATAACTTTCCACAGTTCCAGGCTATCCCAGAATTGAAAGCCTTCTCTTGACTGAACTTCTGGTCAAAATGATGCCAAGTCGGCAAATCCATGTGGTATATGGCCCTGACAGCACTGACCAGTAACGTTTTCTGCAGATATCGTTCTCGCCTTTACACGCACACTGTGCCCTGAGCCTCAGTCTGTGAGTGGAAGCCACAGGGAAGCTCGGTGAGAGAGCCAAGGCTGTAGGCCGCAGGCCTGCGAAGCAGCCTGTGGAACAGTGTGTTCAGTTATCCATTACAGTATTTCATAGCAGCCCCTGTTGGAGTACGCAGTGTGGGCTGCTTTCACCAACTCGCGACCCGCTCAGAGGCCTACAGTATCCGCCCGATGGACGCCATGCCAAAGTGCGGGCGTTGGCCCAGCTGGTAGCACTCACAAGCGGGCACTCAATGCCACAGAAATGGTGAGAATGTGGAACTTGCCACCACAGGGGGAGTGGTGGAGGGTGATTCACGTAGATACATCACGAGGGTGAAAGAAAGAGAAGGTGAACTTGCTGGGAGCTGATGTGGTGATGGGCACCGGTTCCTGCCAGTTGGCACACTGTGCCACGTCTATGCTCTCCTCCCACAGCAGATGGCGCTTACACACTCTGATCTGCACAATATTTTCCCTTGCTCCATACATCCTGGGCATATCGCAGCTCAGACACCCGCTATTCCCTCCGTTGCAAACAAATGTCCCTCAAATTACCAATAACGAAAGCCCACTCATAAATCCAATGGGGAATTCGGAAGAAACATCTTTAACGCGAGGAGTGTGTAACTCGCTCCTACTGAGTTGAATAGTGCGGATGGATTGAAGGGGGAAGCTGGATAAACGAGGGAGTAGGAATAGAGGGATATGGTGATGGTGTGAGGTGAAGAGGGAGGCAGGAGAAGGCTGGCGTGGAGCAGAAACTCCGGGGAGGCGATGGCCTAGTGGTATTATCGCTGGACTATTAATCCAGAAACTCAGCTAATGTTTTGGGGACCCGGGTTCGAATCCCAACCATGGCAGGTGGTGGAATTTGAATTCAATAAAAAAAATCTGGAATTAAGAATCTACTGATGACCATGAGACCACAAGAAACTACAAGGGGTCATGAACGAAGCCCAATCCATCACGCAAACCAGTCTCCCATCCATTGACTCTGTCGACACTTCCCGCTGCCTCGGCAAAGCAGCCAGCATAATCAAGGACCCCACGCACCCCGGACATTCTCTCTTCCACCTTCTTCCATCGGGAAAAAGATACAAAAGTCTGAGGTCACGTACCAACCAACTCAAGAACAGCTTCTTCCCTTCAGACTTTTGAATGGACTTACCTTGCATTAAGCTGATCTTTCTCTACACCCTAGCTCTGGCTGTAACACTACATTCTGCACCCTCTCCTTTCCTTCTCTATGAATGGTATGCTTTAACGGTATGCTTTGTCTGTATAGCGCGCAAGAAACAATACTTTTCACTGTATCCCAATACATGTTACAATAATAAAACAAATATTAAGTTGACCTTTCTTTGCACCCTAGCTATGTCTGTAACACTACATTCTACACCCTCTCCTTTCCTTCTCTATGAACGGTATGCTTTGTCTGTATAGCGCGCAAGAAACAATACTTTCCCCATCCCTGACCGAGCCTCTCAACCCGCCACCTCACCTCATCCCACTCTATTGCTGGGGAGCGTCACCCCCTCGTGATCCCCTGATTGCGGCCTTGTGCCACAGGCTTTCCCACTTGGCAGGCGGCCTCTCCATCTTGTCGGCGATCAGGATGGACACGTGCGTGGAGACAACAAAAACAAAATTCAGCACAGTCCTGTTAGTAACTGTGGCAGGGTGTCCACAATCCCAGCATTCCTGGCTGCTGACAGAGGTCGCTCCCCCTTGAGTAAACATGGGGGCTGAAGAATTGGTTCCTTTTCCAATTGGCATAGATGGACCAATGGCAGGAGTGTATGGGTTGATGTGATTTGATTTATTATTGTCACATGTATTGGGATACAGTGAAAAGTATTGTTTCTTGCGCGCTATACAGACAAAGCATACCATTCATAGAGTACATAGGGGAGAAGGAAAGGAGAGGGTGCAGAATGTAGTGTTGCAGTCATAGCTAGGGTGTCGAGAAAGATCAGCTTAATGCGAGGTAGGTCCATTCAAAAGTCTGACAGCAGCAGGGAAGAAGCTGTTCTTGAGTCGGCTGGTACGTGACCTCAGACTTTTGGATCTTTTTCCGGACGGAAGAAGGTGGAAGAGAGAATGTCCGGGGTGCGTGGGGTCCTTACTTATGCTGGCAGCTTTTCGGAGGCAGCGGGAAGTGTAGACAGAGTCAATGGATGGGAGGCTGGTTTGAGTGATGGATTGGGCTACATTCACGACCCTTTGTAGTTCCTTGCGGTCTTGGGCAGAGCAGGAGCCATACCAAGCTGTGATACAACCAGAAAGAATGCTTTCTATGGTGCATCTGTAAAAGTTGGTGAGAGTCGTAGCTGACATGCCAAATTTCGTTCGCCTCCTGAGAAAGTAGAGGCGTTGGCTGTTGGGCGGGTCACATGTTAAAACCTCTCGGACCACATCCAATCAGAGTTGATGAGCTTGCTTCTCATGCCAACGTGCCAGGTGGCAGGCTATCCTTCCATCAATGCTACAAGGTGCTGCTGGAGAGGGCACTGCGCCACAGAAGGAAAGGAAAGTCTCAGCGTTTACCCCTGTGCCCAGCCCATCTCATTTGGGGGGCAGTGAACATTGACTTCACTGCCCGAGTTGGGGGAGGGAGGGGTGAAGAATCAGCCAGGGCGCCCACTCTTGGCAAGGCCAGGCAGCGCCATCAAGGACGGCGGAGGATTGCCCCACCTGGGCAAGGCGGGCAGGAGGGTGGGCACCCTAGAACAAGGGAGCGCCGTGAGGGGAGGAGGAAAGGAAATGGAGGGGGGGGGGGGGGGGGGGGGGGAGGGGAGGTGGGGGGGGGGCAGAGAAAATGGGTAAGGGAGAAATACGACTGGGAGGAAGAATGGGCAATGCCCACACTGCACACGCAGAAAGAGGAGGGCAAACAAACAGGGCGACACTTTGAACCCTTTCGCCCACTCTCAGCCACTTCCCATCCAAATGCGGGGATACAGGGAGCTCAAATGACAATTCCTTCTGTCTCCTCCATCCTTTCCCTTCCGTCAACCCAGGGACCACGTTTGGGAACCTGGTACCTGCAGCCGACCCTTCTCAATACATTTTAAACTGGGGGGCGGTGGGGGTTGAGGGTGGGGGGGTTAATAGATTCTCCCTGCCAATCTCACAAGTAATCTGATAAAGAGTCATCCAGACTCAAAACGTTGGCTCGATTCTCTCTCCCCAGATGCTGTCAGACCCGCTGAGATTTTCCAGCGCTTTCTGTCTCTGTTTCGGATTCCAGCGTCCGAAGTATTTTGGCTTTGTCACAAATAGTCTTCTTGATTTCCCGTGAGGTCGAGTCTGTGGCAGCGACAGGCAGGTGTGGGCAAGGCAGCATGACGTATATCGCAAACTCACACTCTCTCACGTATATTCCCACTGGGCCTCTCTCACTCTGCAAACTGGGGACTCCACTGGGAAGGCACGTGACTCACACAGCCTGGGGACGGCAGTGTGAGAGGAAGCAGCAACAGGAGGCCACAGTTCCATTCTGATAGAGCTCCTCACTCTCTCCAATCAGCCCCCCCACCCACCCCTCCCGCCGACACAGAGTCAGAACCATCTCTGCACCAGCCGGAGGAAGCTCAGCAAAAAGGTCCCTCGTTATAACCTCTACACTGCAAAAAAATGGAGGCCTTCCTTCTGTTCGGAGTAGCAAAAATGGAGCTGTTTCTGTCGCGATTTTGTCCTCTGTCGAAGTGGCAATGAATGAGAGACCAGGGCTCAAAGAGCACTGATATATACCCTCTTCACCCTCACACCGGGGACAGTCTCTATATCACCCTCACACCGGGGTACAGTCTCTCTCTCACCCTCACATCAGGGTACAGTCTCTCTCACACCCTCACATCGGGGTACAGTCTCTCTCTCACCCTCACACCGGGGTACAGTCTCTAAATCACCCCCACATCGGGGTACAGTCTCTCTCACACCGGGTACAGTCTCTCTCTCACCCTCACACCGGGGTACAGTCTCTCTCTCACCCACACACCGGGTACAGTCTCTCTCTCACCCTCACACCGGGTACAGTCTCTCTCTCACCCTCACACCGGGGTACAGTCTCTATATCACCCTCACACCGGGTACAGTCTCTCTCTCACCGGGTACAGTCTCTAAATCACCCCCACACCGGGGTACAGTCTCTCTCTCACCCTCACACCGGGGTACAGTCTCTAAATCACCCCCACATCGGGGTACAGTCTCTCTCTCACCCTCACACCGGGGTACAGTCTCTCTCTCACCCACACACCGGGTACAGTCTCTCACTCACCCTCACACCGGGGTACTGTCTCTCTCACACCCTCACACCGGGTACAGTCTCTCTCTCACCCTCACACCGGGGTACAGTCTCTCTCTCACACTCACACCGCGTACAGTCTCTCTCTCACCCTCACATCGGGGTACAGTCTCTCTCTCACCCTCACACCGGGGTACTGTCTCTCTCACACCCTCACACCGGGTACAGTCTCTCTCTCACCCTCACACCGGGGTACAGTCTCTCTCTCACCCACACACCGGGTACAGTCTCACTCTCACCCTCACACCGGGTACAGTCTCTCTCTCACCCTCACACCGGGGTACAGTCTGTCTCTCACCCTCATACTGGGGTACAGCCTCTATCTCACCCCCACACCGGGGTACAGTCTCTCACTCTCACCCTCACACCGGGGTACAGTCTCTCTCACACCCTCACACCGGGGTACAGTCTCTCTCTCACCCCCACATCGGGGTACAGTCTCTCTCTCACCCTCACACCGGGACAGTCTCTCTCTCACCCTCACACCAGGGTACAGTCGCTCTCTCACCCTCACACGGGGGTACAGTCTCTATATCACCCTCACACCGGGGTACAGTCTCTCTCTCACCCTCACACCGGGTACAGCCTCTCTCTCACCCTCACACCGGGGTACAGTCTCTCTCTCACCCTCACACCGGGTACAGTCTCTCTCTCACCCTCACACCGGGGTACAGTCTCTCTCTCACCCTCACACCGGGTACAGTCTCTCTCTCACCCTCACACCGGGGTACAGTCTCTATATCACCCTCACACCGGGTACAGTCTCTCTCTCTCACCCTCACACCGGGGTACAGTCTCTCTCTCACCCTCACACCGGGGTACAGTCTCTCTCTCACCCTCACACCGGGGTACAGTCTCTATATCACCCTCACACCGGGGTACAGTCTCTCTCTCACCCTCACACGGGGTACAGTCTCGATATCACCCTCACACGGGGTACAGTCTCTATATCACCCTCACACGGGGTACAGTCTCTATATCACCGTCACACCGGGGTACAGTCTGTCTCTCACCCTCACACCGGGGCACAGTCTCTCTCTCACCCTCACACCGGGGTACAGTCTCTCTCTCACCCTCACACCGGGGTACAGTCTCTCTCTCACCCTCACACGGGGTACAGTCTCTCTCTCACCCTCACACCGGGGTACAGTCTCTATATCACCCTCACACGGGGTACAGTCTCTATATCACCCTCACACCGGGGTACAGTCTGTCTCTCACCCTCACACCGGGGTACAGTCTCTCTCTCACCCTCACACCGGGGTACAGTCTCTATATCACCCTCACACCGGGGTACAGTCTCTCTCTCACCCTCACACCGGGGTACAGTCTCTCTCTCACCCTCACACCGGGTACAGTCACTCTCTCACCCTCACACCGGGGTACAGTCTCTCTCTCACCCTCACACCAGAGTACAGTCTCGCTCTCACCCTCACACCGGGTACAGTCTCTCTCTCACCCTCACACCGGGGTACAGTCTCTCTCTCACCCTCACACCGGGTACAGTCTCTCTCTCACCCTCACACCGGGTACAGTCTCTCTCTCACCCTCACACCGGATACAGTCTCTCTCTCACCCTCACACCGGGGTACAGTCTCTCTCTCACCCTCACACCGGGGTACAGTCTCTCTCTCACCCTCACACCGGGGTACAGTCTCTCTCTCACCCTCACACCGGGGTACAGTCTCTCTCTCACCCTCACACCAGGGTACAGTCTCTAAATCACCCCCACATCGGGGTACTGTCTCTCTCTCACCCTCACACTGGGTACAGTCTCTCTCTCACCCTCACACCGGGGTACAGTCTCTCTCACACCCTCACACCGGGGTACAGTCTCTCTCTCACCCTCACACCGGGGTACAGTCTCTCTCTCACCCTCACACCGGGGTACAGTCTCTATATCACCCTCACACCGGGTACAGTCTCTCTCACACCCTCACACCGGGGTACAGTCTCTCTCTCACACTCACACCGCGTACAGTCTCTCTCTCACCCTCACATCGGGGTACAGTCTCTCTCTCACCCTCACACCGGGGTACTGTCTCTCTCACACCCTCACACCGGGTACAGTCTCTCTCTCACCCTCACACCGGGGTACAGTCTCTCTCTCACCCACACACCGGGTACAGTCTCACTCTCACCCTCACACCGGGTACAGTCTCTCTCTCACCCTCACACCGGGGTACAGTCTCTCTCTCACCCTCATACTGGGGTACAGCCTCTATCTCACCCCCACACCGGGGTACAGTCTCTCACTCTCACCCTCACACCGGGGTACAGTCTCTCTCACACCCTCACACCGGGGTACAGTCTCTCTCTCACCCCCACATCGGGGTACAGTCTCTCTCTCACCCTCACACCGGGACAGTCTCTCTCTCACCCTCACACCAGGGTACAGTCGCTCTCTCACCCTCACACGGGGGTACAGTCTCTATATCACCCTCACACCGGGGTACAGTCTCTCTCTCACCCTCACACCGGGTACAGCCTCTCTCTCACCCTCACACCGGGGTACAGTCTCTCTCTCACCCTCACACCGGGTACAGTCTCTCTCTCACCCTCACACCGGGGTACAGTCTCTCTCTCACCCTCACACCGGGTACAGTCTCTCTCTCACCCTCACACCGGGGTACAGTCTCTATATCACCCTCACACCGGGTACAGTCTCTCTCTCTCACCCTCACACCGGGGTACAGTCTCTCTCTCACCCTCACACCGGGGTACAGTCTCTCTCTCACCCTCACACCGGGGTACAGTCTCTATATCACCCTCACACCGGGGTACAGTCTCTCTCTCACCCTCACACGGGGTACAGTCTCGATATCACCCTCACACGGGGTACAGTCTCTATATCACCCTCACACGGGGTACAGTCTCTATATCACCGTCACACCGGGGTACAGTCTGTCTCTCACCCTCACACCGGGGCACAGTCTCTCTCTCACCCTCACACCGGGGTACAGTCTCTCTCTCACCCTCACACCGGGGTACAGTCTCTCTCTCACCCTCACACGGGGTACAGTCTCTCTCTCACCCTCACACCGGGGTACAGTCTCTATATCACCCTCACACGGGGTACAGTCTCTATATCACCCTCACACCGGGGTACAGTCTGTCTCTCACCCTCACACCGGGGTACAGTCTCTCTCTCACCCTCACACCGGGGTACAGTCTCTATATCACCCTCACACCGGGGTACAGTCTCTCTCTCACCCTCACACCGGGGTACAGTCTCTCTCTCACCCTCACACCGGGTACAGTCACTCTCTCACCCTCACACCGGGGTACAGTCTCTCTCTCACCCTCACACCAGAGTACAGTCTCGCTCTCACCCTCACACCGGGTACAGTCTCTCTCTCACCCTCACACCGGGGTACAGTCTCTCTCTCACCCTCACACCGGGTACAGTCTCTCTCTCACCCTCACACCGGGTACAGTCTCTCTCTCACCCTCACACCGGATACAGTCTCTCTCTCACCCTCACACCGGGGTACAGTCTCTCTCTCACCCTCACACCGGGGTACAGTCTCTCTCTCACCCTCACACCGGGGTACAGTCTCTCTCTCACCCTCACACCGGGGTACAGTCTCTCTCTCACCCTCACACCAGGGTACAGTCTCTAAATCACCCCCACATCGGGGTACTGTCTCTCTCTCACCCTCACACTGGGTACAGTCTCTCTCTCACCCTCACACCGGGGTACAGTCTCTCTCACACCCTCACACCGGGGTACAGTCTCTCTCTCACCCTCACACCGGGGTACAGTCTCTCTCTCACCCTCACACCGGGGTACAGTCTCTATATCACCCTCACACCGGGTACAGTCTCTAAATCACCCCCACATCGGGGTACATTCTCTCTCTCACCCTCACACCGGGGTACAGTCTCTCTCTCTCACCCACACCGGGGTACAGTCTCTCTCTCACCCTCACACCGGGGTACAGTCTCTATATCACCCTCACACCGGGTACAGTCTCTAAATCACCCCCACATCGGGGTACATTCTCTCTCTCACCCTCACACCGGGGTACAGTCTCTCTCTCACACCCTCACACCGGGGTACAGTCTCTCTCTCTCCCTCACACCGGGGTACAGTCTCTCTCTCACCCTCACACCGGGGTACAGTCTCTCTCTCACACCCTCACACCGGGGTACAGTCTCTCTCTCACCCTCACACCGGGGTACAGTCTCTCTCTCACCCTCACACCGGGGTACAGTCTCTCTCTCACACCCTCACACCGGGGTACAGTCTCTCTCTCACACCCTCACACCGGGGTACAGTCTCTCTCTCACCCTCACACCGGGGTACAGTCTCTCTCTCACACCCTCACACCGGGGTACAGTCTCTATATCACCCTCACACCGGGGTACAGTATCTCTCTCACCTTCACACCGGGTACAGTCTCTCTCTCACACCCTCACACCGGGGTACAGTCTCTCTCTCACCCTCACACCGGGGTACAGTCTCTATATCACCCTCACACCGGGTTACTGTCTCTCTCTCACCCTCACACCGGGTACAGTCTCTCTCTCACACCCTCACACCGGGGTACAGTCTCTATATCACCCTCACACCGGGTTACTGTCTCTCTCTCACCCTCACACCGGGTACAGTCTCTCTCACACCCTCACACCGGGGTACAGTCTCTATATCACCGTCACACCGGGGTACAGTCTCTCTCTCACCCTCACACCGGGGTACAGTCTCTATATCACCCTCACACCGGGGTACAGTCTCTCTCTCACCCTCACACCGGGGTACAGTCTCTCTCTCACCCTCACACCGGGGTACAGTCTCTCTCTCACCCTCACACCGGAGTACAGTCTCTCTCTCACCCTCACACCGGGGTACAGTCTCTCTCTCACACACTCACACCGGGTACAGTCTCTCTCTCTCACCCTCACACCGGGGTACAGTCTCTCTCTCACCCTCACACCGGGTACAGTCTCTCTCTCACCCTCACACCGGGGTACAGTCTCTATATCACCCTCACACCAGGGTACAGTCTCTAAATCACCCCCACATCGGGGTACAGTCTCTCTCACACTGGGGTACAGTCTCTCTCTCACCCTCACACCAGGGTACATTCTCTATATCACCCTCACACCGGGGTACAGTCTCTCTCTCTCACCCTCACACCGGGTACAGTCTCTCTCTCACCCTCACACCGGGGTACAGTCTCTCTCTCACCCTCACACCGGGGTACAGTCTCTCTCTCACCCTCACACCGGGGTACAGTCTCTCTCTCACCCTCACACCGGGGTTCAGTCTCTCTCTCACCCTCACACCGGGCTACAGTCTCTCTCTCACCCTCACACCGGGTACAGTCTCTCTCTCACCCTCACACCGGGGTACAGTCTCTCTCTCACCCTCACACCGGGGTACAGTCTCTAAATCACCCCCACATTGGGGTACAGTCTCTCTCACACCGGGTACAGTCTCTCTCTCACCCTCACACCGGGGTACAGTCTCTAAATCACCCCCACATCGGGGTACTGTCTCTCTCTCACCCTCACACTGGGTACAGTCTCTATATCACCCTCACACCGGGGTACAGTCTCTCTCTCTCACCCTCACACCGGTGTACAGTCTCTATATCACCCTCACACCGGGGTACAGTCTCTATATCACCCTCACACCGGGGTACAGTCTCTCTCTCTCACCCTCACACCGGGTACAGTCTCTATATCACCCTCACACCAGGGTACAGTCTCTAAATCACCCCCACATCGGGGTACAGTCTCCACATCACCCGCACACCGGGTACAGTCTCTCTCTCACCCTCACACCGGGTACAGTCTCTCTCTCTCACCCTCACACCGGGGTACAGTCTCTCTCTCACCCTCACACTGGGCTACAGTCTCTCTCTCACCCTCACACCGGGTACAGTCTCTCTCTCTCACCCTCACACCGGGGTACAGTCTCTCTCACACTGGGGTACAGTCTCTCTCTCACCCTCACACCAGGGTACAGTCTCTATATCACCCTCACACCGGGGTACAGTCTCTCTCTCACCCTCACACCGGGGTACAGTCTCTATCTCACCCTCACACCGGCTACAGTCTCTAAATCACCCCCACATCGGGGTACAGTCTCTAAATCACCCCCACACCGGGGTACAGTCTCTCTCTCACCCTCACACTGGGGTACAGTCTCTCTCTCACCCTCACACTGGGGTACAGTCTCTATGTCACCCTCACATCGGGGTACAGTCTCTCTCTCACCCTCACACCGGGGTACAGTCTCTCTCTCACCCTCACACCGGGGTACAGTCTCTCTCTCACCCTCACACCGGGGTACAGTCTCTCTCTCACCCTCACACCGGGGTACAGTCTCTCTCTCACCCTCACACCGGAGTACAGTCTCTCTCTCACCCTCACACCGGGGTACAGTCTCTCTCTCACCCTCACACCGGAGTACAGTCTCTCTCTCACCCTCACACCGGGGTACAGTCTCTCTCTCACCCTCACACCGGAGTACAGTCTCTCTCTCACCCTCACACCGGGGTACAGTCTCTATATCACCCTCACACTGGGTACAGTCTCTCTCTCTCACCCTCACGCCGGGGTACAGTCTCTCTCTCACCCTCACACCGGGTACAGTCTCTCTCTCACCCTCACACCGGGTACAGTCTCTCTCTCACCCTCACACCGGGTACAGTCTCTCTCTCACCCTCACACCGGGGTACAGTCTCTAAATCACCCCCACATCGGGGTACAGTCTCTCTCACACCGGGTACAGTCTCTCTCTCACCCTCACACCGGGGTACAGTCTCTCTCTCACCCACACACCGGGTACAGTCTCTCTCTCACCCTCACACCGGGTACAGTCTCTCTCTCACCCTCACACCGGGGTACAGTCTCTATATCACCCTCACACCGGGTACAGTCTCTCTCTCACCGGGTACAGTCTCTAAATCACCCCCACACCGGGGTACAGTCTCTCTCTCACCCTCACACCGGGGTACAGTCTCTAAATCACCCCCACATCGGGGTACAGTCTCTCTCTCACCCTCACACCGGGGTACAGTCTCTCTCTCACCCACACACCGGGTACAGTCTCTCTCTCACCCTCACACCGGGGTACTGTCTCTCTCACACCCTCACACCGGGTACAGTCTCTCTCTCACCCTCACACCGGGGTACAGTCTCTCTCTCACACTCACACCGCGTACAGTCTCTCTCTCACCCTCACATCGGGGTACAGTGTCTCTCTCACCCTCACACCGGGGTACTGTCTCTCTCACACCCTCACACCGGGTACAGTCTCTCTCTCACCCTCACACCGGGGTACAGTCTCTCTCTCACCCACACACCGGGTACAGTCTCACTCTCACCCTCACACCGGGTACAGTCTCTCTCTCACCCTCACACCGGGGTACAGTCTGTCTCTCACCCTCATACTGGGGTACAGCCTCTATCTCACCCCCACACCGGGGTACAGCCTCTCACTCTCACCCTCACACCGGGGTACAGTCTCTCTCACACCCTCACACCGGGGTACAGTCTCTCTCTCACCCCCACATCGGGGTACAGTCTCTCTCTCACCCTCACACCGGGACAGTCTCTCTCTCACCCTCACACCAGGGTACAGTCGCTCTCTCACCCTCACACGGGGGTACAGTCTCTATATCACCCTCACACCGGGGTACAGTCTCTCTCTCACCCTCACACCGGGTACAGCCTCTCTCTCACCCTCACACCGGGGTACAGTCTCTCTCTCACCCTCACACCGGGTACAGCCTCTCTCTCACCCTCACACCGGGGTACAGTCTCTATATCACCCTCACACCGGGTACAGTCTCTCTCTCTCACCCTCACACCGGGGTACAGTCTCTCTCTCACCCTCACACCGGGGTACAGTCTCTCTCTCACCCTCACACCGGGGTACAGTCTCTATATCACCCTCACACCGGGGTACAGTCTCTCTCTCACCCTCACACGGGGTACAGTCTCGATATCACCCTCACACGGGGTACAGTCTCTATATCACCCTCACACGGGGTACAGTCTCTATATCACCGTCACACCGGGGTACAGTCTGTCTCTCACCCTCACACCGGGGCACAGTCTCTCTCTCACCCTCACACCGGGGTACAGTCTCTCTCTCACCCTCACACCGGGGTACAGTCTCTCTCTCACCCTCACACGGGGTACAGTCTCTCTCTCACCCTCACACCGGGGTACAGTCTCTATATCACCCTCACACGGGGTACAGTCTCTATATCACCCTCACACCGGGGTACAGTCTGTCTCTCACCCTCACACCAGGGTACAGTCTCTCTCTCACCCTCACACCGGGGTACAGTCTCTATATCACCCTCACACCGGGGTACAGTCTCTCTCTCACCCTCACACCGGGGTACAGTCTCTCTCTCACCCTCACACCGGGTACAGTCACTCTCTCACCCTCACACCGGGGTACAGTCTCTCTCTCACCCTCACACCAGAGTACAGTCTCGCTCTCACCCTCACACCGGGTACAGTCTCTCTCTCACCCTCACACCGGGGTACAGTCTCTCTCTCACCCTCACACCGGGTACAGTCTCTCTCTCACCCTCACACCGGGTACAGTCTCTCTCTCACCCTCACACCGGATACAGTCTCTCTCTCACCCTCACACCGGGGTACAGTCTCTCTCTCACCCTCACACCGGGGTACAGTCTCTCTCTCACCCTCACACCGGGGTACAGTCTCTCTCTCACCCTCACACCGGGGTACAGTCTCTCTCTCACCCTCACACCAGGGTACAGTCTCTAAATCACCCCCACATCGGGGTACTGTCTCTCTCTCACCCTCACACTGGGTACAGTCTCTCTCTCACCCTCACACCGGGGTACAGTCTCTCTCACACCCTCACACCGGGGTACAGTCTCTCTCTCACCCTCACACCGGGGTACAGTCTCTCTCTCACCCTCACACCGGGGTACAGTCTCTATATCACCCTCACACCGGGTACAGTCTCTAAATCACCCCCACATCGGGGTACATTCTCTCTCTCACCCTCACACCGGGGTACAGTCTCTCTCTCTCACCCACACCGGGGTACAGTCTCTCTCTCACCCTCACACCGGGGTACAGTCTCTATATCACCCTCACACCGGGTACAGTCTCTAAATCACCCCCACATCGGGGTACATTCTCTCTCTCACCCTCACACCGGGGTACAGTCTCTCTCTCACACCCTCACACCGGGGTACAGTCTCTCTCTCTCCCTCACACCGGGGTACAGTCTCTCTCTCACCCTCACACCGGGGTACAGTCTCTCTCTCACACCCTCACACCGGGGTACAGTCTCTCTCTCACCCTCACACCGGGGTACAGTCTCTCTCTCACCCTCACACCGGGGTACAGTCTCTCTCTCACACCCTCACACCGGGGTACAGTCTCTCTCTCACACCCTCACACCGGGGTACAGTCTCTCTCTCACCCTCACACCGGGGTACAGTCTCTCTCTCACACCCTCACACCGGGGTACAGTCTCTATATCACCCTCACACCGGGGTACAGTATCTCTCTCACCTTCACACCGGGTACAGTCTCTCTCTCACACCCTCACACCGGGGTACAGTCTCTCTCTCACCCTCACACCGGGGTACAGTCTCTATATCACCCTCACACCGGGTTACTGTCTCTCTCTCACCCTCACACCGGGTACAGTCTCTCTCTCACACCCTCACACCGGGGTACAGTCTCTATATCACCCTCACACCGGGTTACTGTCTCTCTCTCACCCTCACACCGGGTACAGTCTCTCTCACACCCTCACACCGGGGTACAGTCTCTATATCACCGTCACACCGGGGTACAGTCTCTCTCTCACCCTCACACCGGGGTACAGTCTCTATATCACCCTCACACCGGGGTACAGTCTCTCTCTCACCCTCACACCGGGGTACAGTCTCTCTCTCACCCTCACACCGGGGTACAGTCTCTCTCTCACCCTCACACCGGAGTACAGTCTCTCTCTCACCCTCACACCGGGGTACAGTCTCTCTCTCACACACTCACACCGGGTACAGTCTCTCTCTCTCACCCTCACACCGGGGTACAGTCTCTCTCTCACCCTCACACCGGGTACAGTCTCTCTCTCACCCTCACACCGGGGTACAGTCTCTATATCACCCTCACACCAGGGTACAGTCTCTAAATCACCCCCACATCGGGGTACAGTCTCTCTCACACTGGGGTACAGTCTCTCTCTCACCCTCACACCAGGGTACATTCTCTATATCACCCTCACACCGGGGTACAGTCTCTCTCTCTCACCCTCACACCGGGTACAGTCTCTCTCTCACCCTCACACCGGGGTACAGTCTCTCTCTCACCCTCACACCGGGGTACAGTCTCTCTCTCACCCTCACACCGGGGTACAGTCTCTCTCTCACCCTCACACCGGGGTACAGTCTCTCTCTCACCCTCACACCGGGCTACAGTCTCTCTCTCACCCTCACACCGGGTACAGTCTCTCTCTCACCCTCACACCGGGGTACAGTCTCTCTCTCACCCTCACACCGGGGTACAGTCTCTAAATCACCCCCACATTGGGGTACAGTCTCTCTCACACCGGGTACAGTCTCTCTCTCACCCTCACACCGGGGTACAGTCTCTAAATCACCCCCACATCGGGGTACTGTCTCTCTCTCACCCTCACACTGGGTACAGTCTCTATATCACCCTCACACCGGGGTACAGTCTCTCTCTCTCACCCTCACACCGGTGTACAGTCTCTATATCACCCTCACACCGGGGTACAGTCTCTATATCACCCTCACACCAGGGTACAGTCTCTAAATCACCCCCACATCGGGGTACAGTCTCCACATCACCCGCACACCGGGTACAGTCTCTCTCTCACCCTCACACCGGGGTACAGTCTCTCTCTCACCCTCACACTGGGCTACAGTCTCTCTCTCACCCTCACACCGGGTACAGTCTCTCTCTCTCACCCTCACACCGGGGTACAGTCTCTCTCACACTGGGGTACAGTCTCTCTCTCACCCTCACACCAGGGTACAGTCTCTATATCACCCTCACACCGGGGTACAGTCTCTCTCTCACCCTCACACCGGCTACAGTCTCTAAATCACCCCCACATCGGGGTACAGTCTCTAAATCACCCCCACACCGGGGTACTGTCTCTCTCTCACCCTCACACCGGAGTACAGTCTCTCTCTCACCCTCACACTGGGGTACAGTCTCTATGTCACCCTCACATCGGGGTACAGTCTCTCTCTCACCCTCACACCGGGGTACAGTCTCTCTCTCACCCTCACACCGGGGTACAGTCTCTCTCTCACCCTCACACCGGGGTACAGTCTCTCTCTCACCCTCACACCGGGGTACAGTCTCTCTCTCACCCTCACACCGGAGTACAGTCTCTCTCTCACCCTCACACCGGGGTACAGTCTCTCTCTCACCCTCACACTGGAGTACAGTCTCTCTCTCACCCTCACACTGGGGTACAGTCTCTATATCACCCTCACACCGGGTACAGTCTCTCTCTCACCCTCACACCGGGGTACAGTCTCTATATCACCCTCACACCGGGTACAGTCTCTCTCTCACCCTCACACCGGGGTACAGTCTCTATATCACCCTCACACTGGGTACAGTCTCTCTCTCTCACCCTCACGCCGGGGTACAGTCTCTCTCTCACCCTCACACCGGGTACAGTCTCAATATCACCCTCACACCGGGTACAGTCTCTCTCTCACCCTCACACCGGGTACAGTCTCTCTCTCATCCTCACACCGGGGTACAGTCTCTCTCTCACCCTCACACCGGGTACAGTCTCTCTCTCACCCTCACACCGGGGTACAGTCTCTCTCTCACCCTCACATCGGGTACAGTCTCTCTCTCACCCTCACACCGGGGTACAGTCTCTCTCTCACCCTCACACCGGGGTACAGTCTCTCTCTCACCCTCACACCGGGGTACAGTCTCTCTCTCTCACCATCACACCGGGGTACAGTCCCTCTCTCACCCTCACACCGGGGTACAGTCCCTCTCTCTCACCCCCACATCGGGGTACAGTCTCTCTCTCACCCTCACACCGGGGTACAGTCTCTCTCTCACCCTCACCCCGGGGTACTGTCTCTCTCTCACCCTCACACCGGGGTACAGTCTCTATATCACCCTCACACCGGGGTACAGTCTCTCTCTCACCCTCACACCGGGGTACAGTCTCTCTCTCACCCTCACACCGGGTACAGTCTCTCTCTCACCCTCACACCGGGGTACAGTCTCTATATCACCCTCACACCGGGGTACAGTCTCTCTCTCACCCTCACACCGGGGTACAGTCTCTATATCACCCTCACACCGGGGTACAGTCTCTATATCACCCTCACACCGGGGTACAGTCTCTCTCTCACCCTCACACCGGGTACAGTCTCACTCTCACCCTCACACCGGGGTACAGTCGCTCTCTCACCCCCACACCGGGGTACAGTCTCTATATCACCCTCACACCGGGGTACAGTCTCTCTCTCTCACCCTCACACCGGGGTACAGTCTCTATATCACCCTCACACCGGGGTACAGTCTCTCTCTCACCCTCACACCGGGTACAGTCTCTCTCTCACCCTCACACCGGGGTACAGTCTCTCTCTCACCCTCACACCGGGCTACAGTCTCTCTCTCACCCTCACACCGGGTACAGTCTCTCTCTCACCCTCACACCGGGGTACAGTCTCTCTCTCACCCTCACACCGGGGTACAGTCTCTAAATCACCCCCACATCGGGGTACTGTCTCTCTCTCACCCTCACACTGGGTACAGTCTCTCTCTCACCCTCACACCGGGTACAGTCTCTCTCTCACCCTCACACCGGGGTACAGTCTCTAAATCACCCCCACATCGGGGTACTGTCTCTCTCTCACCCTCACACTGGGTACAGTCTCTATATCACCCTCACACCGGGGTACAGTCTCTCTCTCGCCCTCACACCAGGGTACAGTCTCTAAATCACCCCCACACCGGGGTACAGTCTCCACATCACCCGCACACCGGGTACAGTCTCTCTCTCACCCTCACACCGGGGTACAGTCTCTCTCTCACCCTCACACTGGGCTACAGTCTCTCTCTCACCCTCACACCGGGTACAGTCTCTCTCTCTCACCCTCACACCGGGGTACAGTCTCTCACACACTGGGGTACAGTCTCTCTCTCACCCTCACACCAGGGTACAGTCTCTATATCACCCTCACACCGGGTACAGTCTCTCTCTCACCCTCACACCGGGGTACAGTTTCTCTCTCACCCTCACACCGGGGTACAGTCTCTATCTCACCCTCACACCGGCTACAGTCTCTAAATCACCCCCACATCGGGGTACAGTCTCTAAATCATCCCCACACCGGGGTACTGTCTCTCTCTCACCCTCACACCGGAGTACAGTCTCTCTCTCACCCTCACACTGGGGTACAGTCTCTATATCACCCTCACACCGGGGTACTGTCTCTCTCTCACCCTCACACCGGAGTACAGTCTCTCTCTCACCCTCACACTGGGGTACAGTCTCTATATCACCCTCACACTGGGGTACAGTCTCTATATCGCCCTCACACCGGGGTACAGTCTCTATATCACCCTCACACCGGGGTACAGTCTCTCTCTCACCCTCACACCGGGGTACAGTCTCTCTCTCACCCTCACACCGGGGTACAGTCTCTCTCTCACCCTCACCCCGGGGTACAGTCTCTCTCTCACCCCCACATCGGGGTACAGTCTCTCTCTCACCCTCACACCGGGGTACAGTCTCTCTCTCACCCTCACCCCGGGGTACAGTCTCTATATCACCCTCACACCGGGGTACAGTCTCTCTCTCACCCTCACACCGGGTACAGTCTCTCTCTCACCCTCACACCGGGTACAGTCTCTATATCGCCCTCACACCGGGGTACAGTCTCTATATCACCCTCACACCGGGGTACAGTCTCTCTCTCACCCTCACACCGGGTACAGTCTCTCTCTCACCCTCACACCGGGGTACAGTCTCTCTCTCACCCTCACACCGGGTACAGTCTCTCTCTCACCCTCACACCGGGGTACAGTCTCTCTCTCTCACCCTCACACCGGGGTACAGTCTCTATATCACCCTCACACCGGGGTACAGTCTCTCTCTCACCCTCACACCGGGTACAGTCTCTCTCTCACCCTCACACCGGGGTACAGTCTCTCTCTCACCCTCACACCGGGGTACAGTCTCTCTCTCACCCTCACACCGGGGTACAGTCTCTCTCTCACCCTCACACCGGGGTACAGTCTCTCTCTCACCCTCACACCGGGCTACAGTCTCTCTCTCACCCTCACACCGGGTACAGTCTCTCTCTCACCCTCACACCGGGGTACAGTCTCTCTCTCACCCTCACACCGGGGTACAGTCTCTAAATCACCCCCACATCGGGGTACTGTCTCTCTCTCACCCTCACACTGGGTACAGTCTCTCTCTCACCCTCACACCGGGTACAGTCTCTCTCTCACCCTCACACCGGGGTACAGTCTCTAAATCACCCCCACATCGGGGTACTGTCTCTCTCTCACCCTCACACCGGGGTACATTCTCTCTCTCACCCTCACACCAGGGTACAGTCTCTCTCTCACCCTCACACCGGGGTACAGTCTCTCTCTCACCCTCACACCGGGGTACAGTCTCTCTCTCACCCTCACACCAGGGTACAGTCTCTCTCTCACCCTCACACCAGGGTACAGTCTCTAAATCACCCCCACATCGGGGTACAGTCTCTCTCTCACCCTCACACCGGGGTACAGTCTCTAAATCACCCCCACATCGGGGTACAGTCTCTAAATCACCCCCACATCGGGGTACAGTCTCTCTCTCACCCTCACACCAGGGTAAAGTCTCTAAATCACCCCCACATCGGGGTACATTCTCTCTCTCACCCTCACACCAGGGTACAGTCTCTCTCTCACCCTCACACCGGGGTACAGTCTCTATATCACCCTCACACCGGGTACAGTCTCTCTCTCACCCTCACACCGGGTACAGACACTCTCTCACCCTCACACCGGGGTACAGTCTCTCTCTCACCCTCACACCGGGTACAGTCACTCTCTCACCCTCACACCGGGGTACAGTCTCTCTCTCACCCTCACACCGGGGTACAGTCTCTCTCTCACCCTCACACCGGGGTACAGTCTCTCTCTCACCCTCACACCGGGGTACAGTCTCTATATCACCCTCACACCGGGGTGCAGTCTCTATATCACCCTCACACCGGGCTACAGTCTCTCTCTCACCCTCACACCGGGTACAGTCTCTCTCTCACCCTCACACCGGGTACAGTCTCTCTCTCACCCTCACACCGGGGTACAGTCTCTCTCTCACCCTCACACCAGGGTACAGTCTCTCTCTCACCCTCACACCGGGGTACAGTCTCTCTCTCACCCTCACACCAGGGTACAGTCTCTCTCTCACCCTCACACCGGGGTACAGTCTCTAAATCACCCCCACATCGGGGTACTGTCTCTCTCTCACCCTCACACCGGGGTACAGTCTCTCTCTCACCCTCACACCGAGGTACAGTCTCTCTCACCCTCACACCGGGGTACAGTCTCTATATCACCCTCACACCGGGGTACAGTCTCTCTCTCACCCTCACACCGGGGTACAGTCTCTATATCACCCTCACACCGGGGTACAGTCTCTCTCTCACCCTCACACCGGGGTACAGTCTCTCTCTCACACACTCACACCGGGGTACAGTCTCTATATCACCCTCACACCGGGTAGAGTCTCTCTCTCACCCTCACACCGGGTACAGTCTCTATATCACCCTCACACCGGGTACAGTCTCTCTCTCACCCTCACACCGGGTACAGTCTCTCTCTCACCCTCACATCGGGGTACAGTCTCTCTCTCACCATCACACCGGGGTACAGTCTCTCTCTCACCCTCACACCGGGGTACAGTCTCTCTCTCACCCTCACACCGGGGTACAGTCTCTCTCTCACCCTCACACCGGGTACAGTCTCTCTCTCACCCTCACACCGGGTACAGTCTCTCTCTCACCCTCACACCGGGGTACAGTCTCTCTCTCACCCTCACACCGGGGTACAGTCCCTCTCTCACCCTCACACCGGGGTACAGTCTCTCTCTCACCCTTACACCGGGGTACTCTCTCTCTCTCACACCCTCACACCGGGTACTGTCTCTCTCTCACCCCCACACTGGGGTACAGTCTCTCTCTCTCACCCTCACACCGCGGTACAGTCTCTCTCTCACCCTCACATCGGGGTACAGTCTCTCTCTCACACCCTCACACCGGGGTACAGTCTCTATATCACCCTCACACCGGGGTACAGTCTCTCTCACACCCTCACATCGGGGTACAGTCTCTCTCACCCTCACATCGGGGTACAGTCTCTCTCACACCCTCACATCGGGGTACAGTCTCTCTCACACCCTCACATCGGGGTACAGTCTCTCTCACACCCTGACACCGGGGTACAGTCTCTCTCACACCCTCACACCGGGGTACAGTCTCTCTCACACCCTCACACCGGGGTACAGTCTCTCTCTCACCCTCACACCGGGGTACAGTCTCTCTCTCACCCTCACACCGGGGTACAGTCTCTCTCACCCTCACACCGGGGTACAGTCTCTCTCACACCCTGACACCGGGGTACAGTCTCTCTCTCACCCTCACACCGGGGTACAGTCTCTCTCTCACCCTCACACCGGGGTACAGTCTCTCTCACCCTCACACCGGGGTACAGTCTCTCTCTCACCCTCACACCGGGGTACAGTCTCTCTCACACCCTCACACCGGGGTACAGTCTCTCTCTCACCCTCACACCGGGGTACAGTCTCTCTCTCACCCTCACACCGGGGTACAGTCTCTCTCACCCTCACACCGGGGTACAGTCTCTCTCACACCCTGACACCGGGGTACAGTCTCTCTCTCACCCTCACACCGGGGTACAGTCTCTCTCTCACCCTCACACCGGGGTACAGTCTCTCTCACCCTCACACCGGGGTACAGTCTCTCTCACACCCTCACACCGGGGTACAGTCTCTCTCTCACCCTTACACCGGGGTACTCTCTCTCTCTCACACCCTCACACCGGGTACTGTCTCTCTCTCACCCCCACACTGGGGTACAGTCTCTCTCTCTCACCCTCACACCGCGGTACAGTCTCTCTCTCACCCTCACATCGGGGTACAGTCTCTCTCTCACACCCTCACACCGGGGTACAGTCTCTATATCACCCTCACACCGGGGTACAGTCTCTCTCACACCCTCACATCGGGGTACAGTCTCTCTCACCCTCACATCGGGGTACAGTCTCTCTCACACCCTCACATCGGGGTACAGTCTCTCTCACACCCTCACATCGGGGTACAGTCTCTCTCACACCCTGACACCGGGGTACAGTCTCTCTCACACCCTCACACCGGGGTACAGTCTCTCTCACACCCTCACACCGGGGTACAGTCTCTCTCTCACCCTCACACCGGGGTACAGTCTCTCTCTCACCCTCACACCGGGGTACAGTCTCTCTCACCCTCACACCGGGGTACAGTCTCTCTCACACCCTGACACCGGGGTACAGTCTCTCTCTCACCCTCACACCGGGGTACAGTCTCTCTCTCACCCTCACACCGGGGTACAGTCTCTCTCACCCTCACACCGGGGTACAGTCTCTCTCTCACCCTCACACCGGGGTACAGTCTCTCTCACACCCTCACACCGGGGTACAGTCTCTCTCTCACCCTCACACCGGGGTACAGTCTCTCTCTCACCCTCACACCGGGGTACAGTCTCTCTCACCCTCACACCGGGGTACAGTCTCTCTCACACCCTGACACCGGGGTACAGTCTCTCTCTCACCCTCACACCGGGGTACAGTCTCTCTCTCACCCTCACACCGGGGTACAGTCTCTCTCACCCTCACACCGGGGTACAGTCTCTCTCACACCCTTACACCGGGGTACGGTGTCCACATTTAACCTGGTGTTCGCAGTGTGCATGATGATTGATGGGAGTATTACTCAGTGCTCTGAATGGTTCACAATGCCACTCAGCTGGCACTGCGGCTGGTGGAATTATTTTCCCAATCCTGAATCATCCCGGCTGCACAGAAACCCCGGGGAATCTCAGTCTGTGTCGGGGTATTGTGATGATGGAAATGACCTTGCTGCTTTTAGT
Source organism: Mustelus asterias (assembly GCF_964213995.1). Classification (NCBI taxonomy): domain Eukaryota; kingdom Metazoa; phylum Chordata; class Chondrichthyes; order Carcharhiniformes; family Triakidae; genus Mustelus; species Mustelus asterias. The sequence goes on along the minus strand of NC_135834.1, from coordinate 8,390,014 downwards.
CATGTCATTCATTCTATTTTGCTCCCGGATTTGATGGATTGCCCCCTATCAGCCCCTCAGACAGACAGCCAAAGCTATTCTAGTCGGACACGGTGCAGTTTTGGAGAGAGGAGGATTTGCAAGCTGCCCGTCCCCTCAGCTAATCGAGGCCCCAGAACATCAGGGACAGGAAGATCCCACTTTCTCAACCTCTCCAGGCATCTTTTGCAAGGTTATCCTTGCTAAACCTCCGAGGGAACATTCTGAATCGCCAAGGTCCGATATTCCCGGCTGTTGCCGTGGAAACATAGAAGATAGGAGCCGGAGGAGGCCATTCGGCCCTTCAAGTCTGTTCCATCATTCATTATGATCATGGCTGATCATCCAACTCAATATCCTGATCCCCCCCCTCTGTCCCAAGAGCTAAATCTAACTGCTGCGTCAACACATGCAATGTTTTGGCCTCAATTGCTTGCTGTGGCAGCAAAATAGAAATTACAGTCCACTCTCTGAAAACCCTAAATCTTTTATCTATCTCTTTTTGCGATCATTAGTCGTCAACATTCGAGCCCCATGGCCACTGGACGAGTCATCCAGAGGCCCAGGCTCATTCTTTGGGGACACGGGTCCAAATCTCGCCACGGCAGTGGGTGGAATTTAAAATCAATTCATAAATCTGGAAATAAAAGTTAGTCTCAGTAATGTTGGCCACAAAATTGTTGTCGATTGTCAGAAAAACCCATCTGGTTCACTAATGTCCCCTTTCGGGAAGGAAATCTGCTGCCCTTACCCGGTCTGGCCTTCATCTGGCTCCAGATTGATTCTGAGCTGTCCTCTGAATTACCTGAGTGAGACACTCCGTTGTATCAAACCGTACCCCAGGTTACTGTGGGAGGCGAGGGAAGAGATTGCAGAGCCTCTGGCGATGATCTTTGCGTCGTCGATGGAGACGGGAGAGGTGCCGGAGGATTGCGGATGTGGTTCCTATTTTCAAGAAGGGGAATAGGGATAGCCCAGGAAATTACCAACCGGTGAGTCTAACCTCAGTGGTTGGTAAGCTGATGGAGAAGATCCTGAGGGACAAGATTTATGAGCATTTAGAGAGGTTTAGTATGCTCAAGAATACTCAGCATGGCTTTGTCAAAGGCAGATCGTGCCTTACGAGCCTGGTGGAGTTCTTCGAAAATGTGACTAAACACACTGACGAAGGGAAAGCGGTAGATGTGGTTTATATGGATTTTAGCAAGGCGTTCGATAAGGTCCCCCATGCAAGGCTTCGAGAAAAAGTGAGAGGGCATGGGATCCAAGGGGCTGCTGCCCTGTGGATCCAGAACTGGCTTGTCCAAAGGAGGCAGAGAGTGGGTATAGACGGGTCTTTTTCTAAATGGAGGTTGGTCACCAGTGGTGTGCCCCAGGGATCTGTTCTGGGACCTTGCTGTTTGTCATTTTCATAAATGACCTGGATGAGGAAGTGGAGGGATGTGTTGGTAAGTTTGCCGACGACACGAAGGTTGGTGGGGTTGTGGATAATCTGGAGGGATGTCAGAAGTTACAGAGGGACATGGATAGGATGCAAGACTGGATGGAAAAGTGGGAGATGGACTTCAACCCAGATAAATGCGTAGTGGTCCATTTTGGCAGGTCAAATAGGATGAAGGAGTACAATATAAAGGGAAAGACTCTTAGTACTATAGAGGATCAGAAGGACCTTGGGGTCCGGGTCCATAGGACTCTGAAATCGGCCCCGCAGGTGGAGGAGGTGGTTAAGAAGGCGTATGGTGTGCTGGCCTTTATCAATCGAGGGATTGAGTGTAGGAGTCCGGGGATAATGATGCAGCTATATAAGACCCTCATCAGACCCCACTTGGAGTACTGTGCTCAGTTCTGGTCGCCTCATTACAGGAAGGATGTGGAAAAGATTGAAAGGGTGCAGAGGAGATTTACAAGGATGTTGCCTGGATTGAGTGGCATGCCTTATGAAGATAGGCTGAGGAAGCTCGGTCTTTTCTCCTTGGAGAGACGTAGGATGAGAGGAGACCTAATAGAGGTATATAAGATGTTGAGAGGTATAGATCGGGTGGACTCTCAGAGGCTTTTTCCCAGGGTGGAAATGTCTGCTACAAGAGGACACAGGTTTAAGGTGCTGGGGGGTAGGTACAGGGGAAATGTTCGGGGGAAGTTTTTCACACAGAGGGTGGTGGGTGAGTGGAATCGGCTGCCGTCAGTGGTGGTGGAGGCGAACTCAATAGGGTCTTTTAAGAGACTCCTGGATGAGTACATGGGACTTAACAGGATAGAGGGTTATAGGTTGGCCGAGAAGGTAGGGATGTGTTCGGCACAACTTGTGGGGCCGAAGGGCCTGTTTGTGCTTTAGTTTTTCTATGTTTCTATGCACCAAAGTCTAAAAGGAATGAAATCGGACAGACCACCCGGCATCGATCCAGAAACCAGAAACGACAACAGCAAACCCAGCCCTGTCGACCTTGCAAAGTCCATCTTAGTAACACCTGGGGCTCGTGCCAACACTGGGAGAGATGTCTCACAGACTAGTCAAGCAACAGCCTGACACAGTCACTCTCACGGAATCATATCTGCAGGTTCCCCAACAAGTCACTCACCATCCTGACTCGGAAATATATCACCGTTCCTTCACTGTCGCTGGGTCAAAATCCTGGAACTCCCTCCCTAACAGCACTGTGGGTGTACCTACACCACATGGACTGACTGATGTCCAAAAACAATCCTGGAACTCCCTCCCTAACAGCACTGTGGGTGTACCTACACCACATGGACTTATTGATGTCCAATAACAATCCTGGAACTCCCTTCCTAACAGCACTGTGGGTGTACCTACACCACATGGACTGACTGATGTCCAATAACAATCCTGGAACTCCCTCCCTAACAGCACTGTGGGTGTACCTACACCACATGGACTGACTGATGTCCAATAACAATCCTGGAACTCCCTCCCTAACAGCACTGTGGGTGTACCTACACCACATGGACTGACTGATGTCCAATAACAATCCTGGAACTCCCTCCCTAACAGCACTGTGGGTGTACCTACACCACATGGACTGACTGATGTCCAATAACAATCCTGGAACTCCCTCCCTAACAGCACGGTGGACGTACCTACACCACATGGACTGCAGCGGGTTAAAGGCGGCAGCTCACCAGCACCATCTTCAGGGGCAATTAGGGATGAGCAATAAATACTGGTCGAGCCAGCGACGCCCACATCCTGTAAACAAATACAAAAAAGAAATTTCCCCTCTTGATTGATGTCTCAAGATGGCGCCGGAACGTGGCAACGTCTTGCAAGCTGAGCCAGCATCGCCTCTAATTCTGTATTTTACTCGTTAGATTCTGCACTCTCTCCTTTCCTTCTTTATGAACAGTATGCTTTGTCCGTATAGCGCGCGAGAAACAATACTTTTCACTGTATCCCAATACATGTGACAATAATAAATCAAATCAAATATTAAGTTGATCTTTCTCTACACCCTATCTGTAACTGTAACACTATATTCTGCACTCTCTCCTTTCCTTCTCTATGAACGGTATGCTTTGTCTGTATAGTGCGCAAGAAACAATACTTTTCACTGTATCCCAATACATGTGACAAGAATAAATCAAATATTAAGCTGATCTTTCTCTCCACCCTAGCTATGACTGTAACACTACATTCTGCACCCTCTCCTTTCCTTCTCCCCTATGTACTCTATGAACGGTATATGCTTTGTCTGTATAGCGCGCAAGAAACAATACTTTTCCCTGCATCCCAATACATGGGGTGGATCACAGCTCCAGGGACCTGGGTTCAATTCCCGGCTTGGGTCACTGTCTGTGTGGAGTCTGCATGTTCTGCCCGTGTCTGCGTGGGTTTCCTCCGGTTTCCTCCCACAGTCCGAAAGACGTGCTGGTTAGGGTGCATTGGCCGTGCTAAATTCTCCCTCAGTGTACCCGAACAGGAGTGTGGCGACCAGGGGGTTTTCACAGTAACTTCATTGCAGGGTTAATGTAAGCCGACTTGTGACTAATAAATAAAACTTTAACTTTAACATGTGACAATGATAAATCAAATGAAAAAAAACACAGAAGCATTTTTGCTGCGTGGTGGCCATAGCTTCAGAGCCCCACACACTGCACTTCCCTCTCGAAACTCCTCGCCCTCCCTTCTTCTTTCGGTCCCTCTTCCAGAACCACCTGTTTATTGAAGGTTTTTGTTGCCTGTCTCTGAGGCTAAGTGTCGATTTTGTTCCCTCTCTGAAGGATGTTTCGCATTCCATTAACGGTGCTGTGCAAATACAGGCTGATGTGGGTTCAGTCACCTTTCCATCTGTTATTGTTTCTCTGAGTGAGAGGGGTACCTGGCTCACTTAAGCCTTTTCAACCTGGTGGCTACGAGGGTTTTTTTTTGCTGTAAATGACACACTGGACATGGCCACTCAGGCCCACCGGGCCTGCACTTCACCGGAGCCTCCTTCCACTCTCCAGCTCACCCGAGCCACAAATTCCTTCTCTCCCCAGACAGGAGCCTATGACAGGAGCAAACGTGGGTTTCCTCTGACCTTGTGGCCTGTGTTCACTCTCCGCTTGTGCGGTCTCCTCGTGGTGACGATTGGGCAATTGCCTTGCCGAATGCTTCTGGTTTATGTCGCAGGCCATCACTGTGGTTCACCGCTTCCAAACCCTCTCCCATCGCCACTCAAACATCATGGCCTTTGGCCCTGTCGCAGCGAAACTCCTGGGACGTTCTCTCACTCTTCCCCAGAGCACTGTGCAACCTTCCCCTCTGAACGTTCACTTCAGACCTGTCTCTTTCTCCTCTTCACATTCACTCCATCCCACTCCATCTCGGACTGGAGGCAGGTTGCTAGCGGAGTGCCGCAGGGATCGGTGCTTGGTCCTCTGCTCTTTGTGATTTTTATTAATGACTTAGAGGAGGGGGCTGAAGGGTGGATCAGTAAATTTGCTGATGACACCAAGATTGGTGGAGTAGTGGATGAGGTGGAGGGCTGTTGTAGGCTGCAAAGAGACATAGATAGGATGCAAAGCTGGGCTGAAAAATAGCAAATGGAGTTTAACCCTGATAAATGTGAGGTGATTCATTTTGGTAGGACTAATTTAAATGTGGATTACAGGGTCAAAGGTAGGGTTCTGAAGACTGTGGAGGAACAGAGAGATCTTGGGGTCCATATCCACAGATCTCTAAAGGTTGCCACTCAAGTGGATAGAGCTGTGAAGAAGGCATATAGTGTGTTAGCTTTTATTAACAGGGGGTTGGAGTTTAAGAGCCGTGGGGTTATGCTGCAACTGTACAGGACCTTGGTGAGACCGCATTTGGAATATTGCGTGCAGTTCTGGTCACCTCACTATAAGAAGGATGTGGAAGCGCTGGAGAGAGTGCAGAGGAGATTTACCAGGATGCTGCCTGGTTTGGAGTGTCGGTCTTATGAGGAAAGGTTGAGGGAGCTGGGGCTGTTCTCTCTGGAGCGGAGGAGATTGAGGGGAGACTTAATAGAGGTTTATAAAATGATGAAGGGGATAGATCGCGTGAACGTTCAAAGACTATTTCCTCGGGTGGATGGAGCTATTACAAGGGGGCATAACTATAGGGTTCATGGTGGGAGATATAGGAAGGATATCAGAGGTAGGTTCTTCACGCAGAGAGTGGTTGGGGTGTGGAATGGACTGCCTGCAGTGATAGTGGAGTCAGACACTTTAGGAACATTTAAGCGGTTATTGGATAGGCACATGGAGCACACCAGGATGGTAGGGAGTGGGATAGCTTGATCTTGGTTTCAGATGAAGGTCGGCACAACATCGTGGGCCGAAGGGCCTGTTCTGTGCTGTACTGTTCTATGTTCTATGTTCTATGTTCTATCTTTTTTTCAAAGCTTTTTTTAAACTATATTTATTGGTGTCACAAGTCGGCTTACATTAATACTGCAATGAAGTTACTGTGAAAATCCCCCAGTCGCCACACTCTGGCACCTGCTCGGGTACACTGAGGGAGAATTTAGATCATAGAGTCAGAGAATCCCTACAGAGCAGAAGGAGGCCATTCGGCCCATCGAGTCTGCACAGAAAACAATCCCATCCGATCCCCGTAGCTTTGTAGTCCCCTTGACACTAAGGGGCAATTTAGCATGGCCAATCTAGCTAACCTGCACATCTTTGGACACCAAGGGGCAATTTAGCATGGCCAATCCACCTAACCCACACATCTTTGGACATTAAGGGGCAGTTTAGCATGGCCAATCCACCTAACCCACACATCTTTGGATACTAAGGGGCAATTTAGCATGGCCAAGCCACCTGACCTTCACATCTTGGAACACTGAGGGACACTTTAGCACGGCCAATGCACCTGACCTGCACATCATTGGACTGTGATAGGAAACCGGAGCACCCGGAGGAAACCCATGCAGACACGGGGAGAATGTGCAGACTCCACACAGACAGTGACCCGAGCCAGGTATCGAACCCGGGTCCCTGGCGCTGTGAGGCAGCAGTGCTAACCACTGTGCTTCTTTGCTTCCAAATGACTTTTTGACTCAAAATGCATCGTCAAGCACCATCTCCTTGTGTTCCGACACTTTCATGGAAGCAAATTGCAACCAAGGAGGCCATTTGACACATCTTGCCTCTGCTTTTTTTCGTCCCACTCTTCTGCCTAGCCCTGCAAATGTTTTTCCTTTTCATTTATTTAACTCATTCTTTTTTGAAAATTATTATTGCAACTGCTTCGACTAAGCTTCCAGAAAAATTCTCCGCATCTCCCAAGCAGTGTCCTCTGGTTTCCAATCCTTCCGCCAAAGGAAATAGTTCCGTCTTATTTATCCTGTCAAAATCTGCCGAGCTTTTGAACACCTCAATTATATCTCTCCCCTGAAGCATTCAAGAGCGAGTGAGGCTGAAATCGAACAAAAAAGAAAGGGAAGGATGTGCCGGGTTACGGGGAATGGCACCAGATGAGGTGTTCATTCGAGGAGCCGGTCCAGACACGATGGGCCGAGTGGCCTCTTGGTACTGTAACATTTCTGTGAGGACAGCCCCAGTTCTCACAAGGAACTACAAAAGGTTGTGAATGTAGCCCAGTCCATCACGCAAACCAGCCTCCCATCCATTGACTCTGTCTACACTTCCCGCTGCCTCGGAAAAGCAGCCAGCATAATCAAGGACCCCACGCACCCCGGACATTCTCTCTTCCACCTTCTTCCATCGGGGAAAAGATACAAAAGTCTGAGGTCAGGTACCAACCGACTCAAGAACAGCTTCTTCCCTGCTGCTGTCAGACCTTTGAATGAACCTACTTTGCATTAAGTTGATCTTTCTCTACACCCTAGCTATGACTGTAACACTACATTCTGCACCCTCTCCTTTCCTTCTCTATGAACGGTATGCTTTGTCTGTATAGCGCGCAAGAAACAATACTTTTCACAATATCCCAATACATGTGACAATAATAAATCAAATCAAATATTAAGTTGATCCTTCTCCACACCCTAGCTATGACTGTAACACTACATTCTGCACCCCTTTCCTTCTCCCCTAGGTACTCTATGAACAGTATGCTTTGTCTGTATAGTGCAAGAAACAATACTTTTCACTGTATCCCAATACATGTGACAATAATAAAGCAAATATTTTTTATTCGTTCATGGGACATGGGCGTCGCTGGCTGGGACAGCATTTATTGCCCATCCCTAGTTGTTTGAGGGCAGTTGAGAGTCAACCACATTGCTGTGGCTCTGGAGTCACATGTAGGCCAGACCGGGTAAGGACGGCAGATTTCCTTCCCGAAAGGGCATAAGTGACCCAGATGGGTTTTTCCGACAATGGTTTCATGGTCATCAGTAGATTCTTAATTCCAGATATCTTTTATTGAATTCAAATTCCATCAGCTGCCGTGGCAGGATTCGAACCCAGGTCCCCAGATCATTACCCTGGATATCTGGTTTACTACTCCAGCAACAATCCCACTACGCCACTGCCTCTGCTTGTTATAATTCAATTCAATTCACTTCAAGGCTCTATAAAACTACAGCAAGACTTCATTGCACCCACATTCAAATCCTCTTGCAATAAAGGCCAACGTAACATCTGCCTTCCGACCGCACCGCAGATTGGGATTAGAAAAAAGAGGATCTCCGTGGTCGATGAAAAGCTTTCTTTGGTAGGTCCAGGAAGTTCGACTTCCCCATCAAGGGAAATCTGGACCTGGACACTCGGCCTAACTTTCCCAGATACAAAATAACCTCAAAACCTTCCCCCATTTCAACTCCTGGGCCGTCCATCACATTTCCACTCCATCTGACGAAGGAGCAGCGCTCCGAAAGCTAATGGTATTTGCTACCAAATAAACCTGTTGGGACTTTAATATGGTGTTGTTAAAACTCTTACCGTCCATCCCCCACCAGAACTGACTGATACATTCAGGTGAGGTAACTCACAACCCAGTGTAGCCCACGGCAAGGAGGCAAGCCCACAGGCTCTCGGCCTTCCCTGCACTGAAGCCCGGGGCCAGGACTTTACCATCCCTTCTCGCCCAGCTGGTGCTGTCGAACTGAAGGCAGATTTAAACAGCCCGAGCCCACATTTGTTTATTATGTTCTGGGCACAGCACCTCAGGACAGGTATATCGGAGGGGACGCACGACCAGAACTCGAGTGGGGGCGAAAAGAATTCAATTGCCTGGGCCCAATATTGGAGATGGAGGCCCAGCCTTTCCAGATCAGGCACAAGCGTGTCAAGACATGTGCGACGAGACTGACGCTGCGGCGAAAAGGGGTTAGGTTACGAGGCCAGGTTGTTTAGCCGAGGCTTGTGTTGAGGATTAGGGGCGATCGACTTAGAAATCATAGAAGAAACCCTACAGTGCAGAAGGAGGCCATTCGGCCCATCGAGTCTGCACTGACCACAATCCCACCCATGCCCTACCCCCACATATTTTTACCCGCTAATCCCTCTAACCTACGCATCCCAGGACTCTAAGGGGCAATTTTTAACCTGGCCAATCAACCTAACCCGCACATCTTTGGACTGTGGGAGGAAACCGGAGCACCCGGAGGAAACCCACGCAGACACGAGGAGAATGTGCAAACTCCACACAGACAGTGACCCGAGCCGGGAATCGAACCCGGGACCCTGGAGCTGTGAAGCAGCAGTGCTAACCACTGTACTACCGTGCCACACTTGAGGTGTGACGGAGGAAAAGACTCGATAGCATCGACAGACAGGAGTTATTTCCTCTGGTGTGGTGTTCGGTTAAGGCAGTGGTTCCCAAAGAGTGCGGCGAGAGAGGATGGCAAGTGTGGCGGGAAGATTCAAGGACAATCAAAGAAACATTTAAACGTGGTTTAAACAAGCATTGTTTTATACTTTCTGGATGTCCCATGGTCATATTATAAAGTAGTTGTGTTCTATGTTATGAATCAAGCGCTGCTAGGAGTTGTTTTTTTTTGTTTTTGAATGTATTTCCTATCAATAAAAAATTCGGTGTGGCGCGAGCAAGTTTTTATTCCGAAAGTGCGGCCCAGTGAAAAAGTTCGGGAACCACTGGGTTAAGGTATTATGGGTTACATAGAAGCACAGAAACATAGAAGATAGGAGCAGGAGGAGGCCATTCGGCCCTTCGAGCCTGCTCCGCCATTCATCACCATCATGGCTGATCGTCCAACTCAATAGCCTCATCCTGCTTTCTCCCCATAACCTTTAACCCCATTCGCCCCAAGTGCTATATCCAGCCGCCTCTTGGATACATTCAATGTTTTGGCATCAGCTACTTCCTGTGGGAATGAATTCCACAGGCTCACCGGGTGAAGAAATGTCTCCTCACCTCCGTCCTAAATGGTCTACCCCGAATCCTCAGACTGTGACCCCTGGTTCTGGACTCCCGCACCATCGGGAACATCCTCCCTGCACCGACCGTCTCTAGTCCTGTTAGAATTTTATAAATCTCTATGAGATCCCCCCTCAGCGAAAACAATTCTAACCGAGTCAATCTCTCCTCATACATCAGTCCCGCCATCCCCGGAATCAGCCTGGTAAACCTTCCCTGCAATCCCTCGAGAGCAAGAACATCCTTCCTCAGAAAAGGAGACCAAAACTGCACACAATACTCCAGGTGTGACCTCACCAAGGCCCTGTATAATTGCAACAACACATCCCTGCTCCTGTACTCGAAACCTCTCGCAATGAAGGCCAACATACCATTTGCCTTCTTTACCGCCTGCTGCACCGGCATGCTTACCTTCAGCGACTGGTGCACAAGGACACCCAGGTCCCTCTGCACACTCCCCTCTCCCAATTTACAGCCATTCAGGTAGTAATCTGCCTTCTTGTTCTTCCTTCCAAGGTGAATAACCTCACATTCATTCATTTTACAGAACCAGGGCAGGTCAATGGAGTGAATGGTGCAGAGCAGCAACGATCTCATTGAACGCTGGGCCAGTCTCAAGGGGCTGAATGGCCTCCTCCTGTTGCCATTTTGGACAGTTACGTCCAGCCACTTCCAGGCTGGAATTTTCCAGCGGTTCATGCCCGTGGGATCTTCCGGCCCCGGTGAGGACGCGACCCCCGGCACAGGTTTCCCAGTGGCGTGGGGTGGAGTCAATGGGAAATCTCATTGGCTGTGGCGGGACCATATGATTCCACCACTGGCGAATGGCGCGCCACCTCCCTGCCGCGGGAAGCAGGCTGTGGGGAGGACAGAGAACGCCGCCCCCCCCCCCCCCCCCACTGCCCTGCAACACTCCTCCCGCCCCCCTCAATGTCCGACTGAGTGTTCGCTTTGAGCTTGGACGGGACTTTTTCGTGGCGTCAGACCTCACGCAGCAATGCCATCCCCGTGTCCAGGTAGACAGGCTTCCGTGTTGGCGCAGGGCGTTGTTTCATGCCAGTGCACTGCCCATTTCTTTTGCGCAGATGGGAAATCGAATCTCCATCGGCCCTGCAGTTACGGCGGCATCCTGAGTAGGAGCCACTTTGCCCTCCGGGATAAGGGAAGACAGGGTGGCAGAGGAATGGAAGTAAGATTGCCAGCCAGATGGCAGAAGGAGACTCCAGGGAGTTGGCTTCTGAAGCCAATCCTGCCAGCTACCTGGTACTGATGGGCGACCTCTCTCCCTTTTTTTTATTCATTCGTGGAAAATAAGCGTCGCTGACTGGCCAGCATTTATTGCCCATCCCTAGTTGCCCAACTTGCTTGGGCAACTGTGGCTCTGGAGTCACATGTAGGCCAGACCGGGTAAGGATGGCAGATTTCCTTCCCTAAAGGACATTAGTGAACCAGATGGGTTTTTCCGACAATGGTTTCATGGTCATCAGGAGATTCTTAATTCCAGATTCTTTTTTATTGAATTCAAATTCTACCATCTGCCGTGGCGGGATTCGAACCCGGGTCCCCAGGACATTAGCTGAGTTTCTGGATTAATAGTCTAGTGATAATACCACTCGTCCATCGCCTCCCTGACATGGCTGGCAGCATTCAAAGGCAAAGGCCTAGGATTTCCAACAGCCTGGGCCTCAATTTGGAGCAACCTCCAAACTTACCTCACGACCAATTGGCTCAACACCCGGCCAAAATGGGGTTAAAATCGGCGCTTAGAGTTCCCCCCTGACTTGCCCCTGAGCTCCTGTCTTTGGTAACAATCCCTATCTGTGACTGAACACCTGCACTCGAGAATATCAATCGACTAAAATAACTCAGCTGGGGCCTGCATGCGTGTACTTGAATTTTTTCTGTTTTAAAATGAACAGCTCCTGATTTAATCTGCGCAGTGCCAGAGCTTAACTGGGTCAAGAAATTAATTGCGATGCTCTCAGCTATTTTAGAATGTCAATGAACTCAATTTGCGCAGTCGATTGACTGGTTTTCTATTGGGAACCATTTGCCAGGCCAGCAAATTTCTGAATGAATCTCCCTGGGTGTCACAATCGCTGTGAATACTGGCCTGTTAGCTTCAGGGCCCTGTGTTTAAATCCAGCCCCGACTGCTTCCTCTTTCTGCTGTCTCGCAAGGCTGTTCTGCTGAATGAGTCATCGACTCAGAGAGTCATAGAGATATGCAACACAAAACAGGCCCTTCGGCCCAACTCGTCCAGGCCGACCAAGTTTCCCAAACTGAACGAGTCCCATTTGCCTGTGTTTGGCCCATATCCCTTTCCCATCCATGTACCTGTCCAAATGTCCTTTAAATGTTGTCATTGTCCCCGCCTCTACCACCTCCTCTGGCAGCTCATTCCATACACACACCACCCTCTGTGTGAAAAAGTTGCCCCTCAGGTCCCTTTCACATCTTTCCCCTTTCACCTTGAACCTATGCCCTCTAGTTCTGGGCATGGGCGCCCCCCCCACCTCCGTTGCCACGGGCGCCCCCCCCCCTCCGTTGCCACAGGCGCCCCCCCCTCCGTTGCCACGGGCGCCCTCCCCCCTCCGTTGCCACGGGCGCCCCCCCCCCTCCGTTGCCACGGGCGCCCCCCCCACCCTTTTGTTGCCACGGGCACCCCCCCCCTCCGTTGCCACGGGCGCCCCCCCCCCTCCGTTGCCACGGGCGCCCCACCCCACCCCCCCTCCGTTGCCACGGGCGCCCCCCCCTTCCGTTGCCACGGGCGCCCCCCCCCTCCGTTGCCACGGGCGCCCCCCCCTTCCGTTGCCACGGGCGCCCCCCCCTTTCGTTGCCACGGCCCCCCCCCCCCGTTGCCACGGGTGCCCCCCCCGCCTCCGTTGCCACAGAGTTTGATGAACCAGGACCCTACGGTACAGATAATGAGGCACTGTGGCAAAACGGGCCGCCGTTCATGTAATCCACCATTGACACAGCACCAGATTTGACTGTGAAATCACACCTACAAAATGGAGGCTGCTCTGCTTGGAGGCTGCCTTGGGCTTGAGCTGTCACTCGCTGATCAAAATCCATGACTCTGTCACTCTCGATAGCCCATCCCAGAAACTGTGGTCGATTACTCACGAGGGAAGAGACACCTCCCTGTGTAACACACCGTCTCAGTTACACAGCGTAGCCTGACATGTGCAGACAGCTCAGCACCTTCCCGGGACAACACTCGCATTGTTACAGATCTAAAAGAGCCATCAAGCTATCAACTGCCGACTCCTGGAACTCAGCTCCCGGGGCCTTCCTTCAAAAGTCCCCTCAGAGGCAGCCAGAGTTTTGTTTAGGTGTCTCTTGTGCCTGTTCCTCTCACGTCTCACCTCACAAACATTAAAATTCCCACCCAACGCTCATTGTTGCCACTGAAGGATCGCCTGCAGTTTACAATTCCACACGGCACTTAACCCCAATTGCTTCATTTACTGAAAGTTTGCAGCACACAGAATGAAGGGAGGATCCCAAAAGGTGGCTGGGCAGAGGCCTAAGTAGGTCGCGAAGCCTGCTCCTACTTCCACTGAAGATTTTGTGCCACCCAGGGTGGGAGCCTTGCCTTGCCAACTCAGGCTGACTGCACACCTGGAGATTTCGTCACCTGACTGCCTCACCCAGTCGAACAGCTTCTAGTCTGCCTCTCCACCATTTCTACAGCTCACCAAAAAAAAAGTGTTCAACAGAATTCAAATCATCCCACATGTAGCTCTTCAGGCTAGGATGCCCCACTTTGGAGCCAACCCAACTCCAAGCGTGTTTTTGGAGAGAATTTGCGTTCAGAATTATTTCCTTTTCGGTGTTTATGTCGGTCTGGTGGTCTTGTTTTATCCGGCATTCCACTGACTCTGTACACGCCTCCTGTCACAGCCGCAGAGAGAGTTTCCCTCGGCAATGGGCTGTGCTTTACCAGGCCTGAAGCCTGAGGGGGTTCCACTCCCCCATCACCCACTGGCCTCACTTCAGGGCGGCCCAAAAAGCCAGGCCCAAAAACACAGAAGGAAAACTGGAGAAGCAGAAATAGGTCATTTAAGTTCATGGTTATTTGAGGAACATATTTTTAAATTGGAGCAGGAGGAGGCCTTTTGTCCCTTTCAGACATCTCCACCCATCAGTAAGAACTTGGCAATTTTCAACCTCAATTAGACCTTCCTGACCTGTCCTGTGATTGGCTGATTTTCAATCGCAAACCTTCCTAAACTGTCCTGTGATTGGCTGATTTTCAATCTCAGACCTTCCTAAACTGTCCTGTGTAGACCACAGGTTTAGCGCAGTGCTGAATAATTGGTCAGTCTCTGATGCTGCAACCTTGCTGTGTTGAGTTGCAGGCAGGGACCACATCCTTGGCCCTGCCGCTGTGCCTTGGCGCATTTTCCCACACTAACGCTGCTATTAAAACACACGTTCTGGCATTGCTGCAACAGCACTCACCCACAGCGAAACAAAGTCACACTGTTTCGACAGCATCTTAACATTCCCCCTTCCAAAATCACCTGTGACCAGAACTGACAGTGTCCCCTGATAGCCCCCAACCTGTCTGCTTGTCAACTACCCCTCCGAACACCCTCAACACATTAACCAGGTCTCATATTCTGCCTCACAGCGTCAGGGACCCGGGTTCAATTCCAGCCTCGGGTCAGTCTGCCTGGAATCTGCACGTTCTCCCCGTGTCTGCATGGGTTTCCTCCGGGTGCTCCGGTTTCCTCCCACAGTTCAAAGATGTGCAGGTTAGGTGAATTGGCCATGCTAAATTGTCCCTTAGGTGTCCAAAGATGTGCGGGTTCGGTGGATTGGCCACGCTAAATTGTCCCTTAGTGTCCAAAGATGTGCAGGTTAGGTGGATTGGCCATGCTAAATTGCCCCTTAGTGTCCAAAGATGTGTGGGTTAGGTGGATTGGCCATGCTAAATTGCCCTTAGTGTCCAAAGATGTGTGGGTTAGGTGGATTGGCCATGCTAAATTGCCCCTTCGTGTCCAAAGATGTGCAAGTTAGGTGGATTGGCCATGCTAAATTGCCCCTTAGTGTCTAAAGATGTGCAGGTTAGGTGGATTGGCCATGCTAAATTGCCCCTTAGTGTCCAAAGATGTGCGGGTTAGGTGGATTGGCCATGCTAAATTGCCTCATAGTGTCCAAAGATGTGCAGGTTAGGTGGATTGGCCATGCTAAATTGCCCCTTAGTGTCCAAAGATGCGTAGGTTAGGTGGATTGGCCATGCTAAATTGCCCCTTAGTGTCCAAAGATGTGCAGGTTAGGTGGATTGGCCATGCTAAATTGCCCCATAGTGTCAGGGGGATTAGCAGGGTAAATACGTGGGGTTACGGGGATAGGGCCTGGGTGGGAGCCATAGCGACAGAGCCAAGCGGGTAATTAGAGGCAAACTGGATCTTGGACCACAGTCTCACTGGCCAGAGGTTTGGATGCGGCAACAATGCGAGTAATTTATTCAGCCCACTGGCATTGCAGTCGGCAAACAGGGCGATCTAGAAGTCTCCAGCAATCGCAGCAATTTTCCTATCACTGCCTCGGAAGAATTAGTTGCCCTCCCCCAGCCCCGCTCCACCGTTTGAACGCACAGAAAGTACTCACGGTTGGCAGAGCAGGACAAGGTCTTGGTCGGTCGTGCCAGGGTGGAGTCCACGGATGTACAGGTTGGTTTTGCTGAGTTGCTCCCCTGCAACGCTGCTGCTGTTACTGCTGCTGTTGGTGCTGGGGCTGGGTGGAGCCATCTGATGGGCAGCTGGGGCATAAGGCTGCTGGCAAAAAGAAAGTTGCAATCTGTTACCAGCTGCCGGTCAGGGAAGTTTAACAAAAAACACTGCCCTTTACCTCCCCCCTCCATTCCACAGGTTTTGCGCCAGGTTGCACGCAAAATCCCGCCCAAAATTTTCACCTTTGGGTTTGATTTGATTTGATTTATTATTGTCACATGTATTGGGATACAGTGAAAAGTATTGTTTCTTGCGCGTTATACAGACAAAGCATACCGTTCATAGAGAAGGGAAGGAGAGAGTGCAGAATGTAGTGTTACAGTCATAGCTAGGGTGTAGAGAAAGATCAACTTAATATTTGATTTATTATTGTCACATGTATTGGGATACAATGAAAAGTATTGTTTCCTTGCGCGCTATACAGACAAAGCATACCGTTCATAGAGTACATAGAGGAGAAGGAAAGGAGAGGGTGCAGAATATAGTGTTACAGTCATAGTTAGGGTGTAGAGAAAGATCAACTTAATGCGAGGTAGGTCCATTCAAAAGTCTGACAGCAGCAGGGAAGAAGCTGTTCTTGAGTCGGTTGGTGCGTGACCTCAGACTTTTGAATCCTTTTCCCGACGGAAGAAGGTGGAAGAGAGAATGTCCGGGGTGCGTGGGGTCCTTAATTATGCTGCCTGCTTTACGGAGGCAGCGGGAAGTGTCGACAGAGTCAATGGATGGGAGGCTGGTTTGTGTGATGGATTGGGCTACATTCACGACCTTTTGTAGTTCCTTGTGGTCTTGGGCAGAGCAGGAGCCATACCAAGCTGTGATACAACCAGAAAGAATGCTTTCTATGGCGCATCTGTAGAGGTTGGTGAGAGTCGGAGCTGACATGCCAAATTTCCTTAGCCTCCTGAGAAAGTAGCGGCGTTGGTGGGCTTTTTTAACTATAGTGTCTCAACTATAGTTTGGGACTGAGAATGGTGGATGATGGTTAACGATAGGTTAATGATATTGTTGAAGATATACAGCTGAAGGGCATTGTTCAGTTCAGTGCCTCGAGCATTTGTAAAGAGGGACCAACAGCCCCACTCCCGAGGCGACATTCGCGACTGGGAGTCCCTGGAGATGGAGTGTCCACTGGCGTGCTTGAGGTTGGTGGGTGCCATGGGTAGGTGAGGGTGGGGGCAGCAGGAGGGGGAGGGGAGAGCAGTGCATCATTAGTCCCCAGAATGATATTTTCATTTAATACTGTAACTTTTAAAATTCTGGGGTCGATTCTCCCATTCTGCTGCGAGTGCAGCGGGCTGGGAGAATTGCGTGCGGGGTGGGGAGTGCGATTCGCGGCATTCCCACGAGCGTTCGCGCCCCGCTAGCACCTCCCAGTGCCGGATTTCCACTCTGCGCTGGAAACCGGCGGGGAGGTGGAGCTAGCATTTAAATGATATGGCGGAGGGGGGGGTTGGGGGGAGGCCTCGTGGACGATCGGTGGGGGGGGGCCGCTGCTACTTTGCACTGGGATCAATGGGGGCGGGAGGGAGGCCAGCGATCGGGGCGGGCTGCGGTGGGGGGGGGGGGGGTTTGCTGAGGGGGGAGGGGGTCTGATGGGGGGTGGTGAGGGTCTGCTGGGGGGGGATTGGCACTGCGTGGGGGGGGGCTGATGATCGGGACGGTCCAGACGGGGGGGCGGAGAGGGGGGGGAAGTGGGCAGGTCGAGGCCGGCCCGGGAATGAATGGGGGGGGGGCCACGGTCAGATCGAGGGGGGGAGCACTGCAGGGGTCCCAGGCTGGCCAGCGATCGAGCAGTGAAAAACACTCTCCAAACACAACAGTATACAGTTCTGGTCACCCTGTTACAGAAAGGATATTATTAAACTAGAAAGAGTGCAGAAAAGATTTACTAGGATGCTACCGGGACTTGATGGATTGAGTTATAAGGAGAGGCTGGATAGACTGGGACTTTTTTCTCTGGAGCGTAGGAGGCTGAGGGGTGATCTTATAGAGGTCTATAAAATAATGAGGGGCACAGATCAGCTAGATAGTCAATATCTTTTCCCAAAGGTAGGAGAGTCTAAAACTAGAGGGCACAGGTTTAAGGTGAAAGGGGAGAGATACAAAAGTGTCCAGAGGGGCAATTTTTTCACACAGAGGGTGGTGAGTGTCTGGAACGAGCTGCCAGAGGTAGTAGTAGAGGCGGGTACAATTTTGTCTTTTAAAAAGTTACATGGGTAAGATGGTAAGATGGGTATAGAGGGATATGGGCCAAACGCGGGCAATTGGGACGAGCTTAGTGGTTAAAATAAAGGGCAGCATGGACAAGTTGGGCCGAAGGGCCTGTTTCCATGCTGTAAACCTCTATGACTATGACAGGCAAACAGAGGGGGATCTTTTACAGAATCTTTCGTCTGCTTTTAAAGGCAATGACTTATGCTGAAGAAAAGGTTTTGAGCTCAGGTATCTGCAAAGTGGCTCGTTCTCGTGGCACAGGCCTCGACAATGTGTGTCAGCTCCCGTCACGTGGCTGCTTGTGTCAGATTCCAGTCAGGGAGCCAGGGGTCCGCCGCTGACTGGATTTACTGTGTATACGGAACAAAAGCTGGGAACAAAGGAGAAGCCGCTCCGCTTCTCACTGTGGATTGTATCGACCTAGATACGGGAGGGGGAATGAAAAATGTAGTGCGCTGTCGACTGCTGCTCAGCACTCTGTCCCAGGCTCCTGGGAAACATTACAACATGTTAGCCGTGTCCTGCTTTCAGTTCCTCTTGCCCCAGCCTCACGTGACAGGGGCAACACATCCTGTGCAGGCCTCAAATGTGCTTCCTAATTGTGAAGGGTTTGGCCAATCCCCCTAACCTACACATCTTTGCACACTAAGGGGCAATTTAGCATGGCCAATCCACCTAACCTGCACATCTTTGGACACTAAGGGACAATTTAGCATAGCCAATCCACCTAACCCGCACATCTTTGGACACTAAGGGGCAATTTAGCATGGCCAATCCACCTAACCTGCACATCTTTGGACACTAAGGGACAATTTAGCATAGCCAATCCACCTAACCTGCACATCTTTGGACACTAAGGGGCAATTTAGCATGGCCAATCCACCTAACCTGCACATCTTTGGACACTAAGGGGCAATTTAGCATGGCCAATCCACCTAACCTGCACATCTTTGGACACTAAGGGGCAATTTAGCATGGCCAATCCACCTAACCTGCACATCTTTAAACACTGAGGGGCAATTTACCATGGCCAATCCACCTAACCGACACATCTTTGGACACTCAGGGACAATTTAGCATGGCCAATCCACCTAACCTATACATCTTTGGACACTAAGGGACAATTTAGAATGGCCAATCCACCTAACCTACACATCTTTGGACACTCAGGGACAATTTAGCATGGCCAATCCACCTAACCTATACATCTTTAGACACTAAGGGACAATTTAGAATGGCCAATCCACCTAACCTACACATGTTTGAACACTAAGTGGCAATCTAGCATGCCCCCACTGCCCCTCCCCAAAAAGCACAACACTGCTGCCATTTGAAAGATGGTGGCACGATAACAAGGCAGGGATTGTACAAACAGCACTGCGGGCACCCTGACCTGCCCACGATAAAGTGCGCCATTCATTGGGAGATGTGGCGAGGGTGCCCGCTGTGCCCTGGGGCTGGGGCACAGCGCAGCTGGCGAAGTGGCAGCCCGCAGTCAGTGGGACTCGAAAATCAGGCTGCACGAATGCGGTGAACATGCGGTGAACCTTATGAAAGGCAGGACGCAGGTTAAAGGTTCAGGCCTGTGTGTTCGGTGACCAACCTTGCGTGGGGTTAATATTACAGTTGAAAGTTATATATTTTTAAAAAATCCTCCTTCAGCAAGAACGCTTTTCACAGTTCAAAGGGCAAGGCAAACATTTCCCACCAATCAGACACTTAGCTGCGCAAACAAACAGACGCTCCTAAAGGCCGCTCGGGGCCTGTTACTCTGAGACAAACAGAAAAGATATCCGATGGAATGGGAGTTGCAGATTTTCCAAACAGGCAAAGTCAGCAACGAGTCAAAAACTGACCTTATTGACTGTACTTGCCGCCCACTCTCGTTACAATGTTGAAGAAAATATCAACAGCCATTTTATACAGTCACCCTGCACAGGAATTCAAAGCGGAATTAGGTAAACACTCGGAAAGGGAAAGGAAAGGGAGAGCAGGAAAGCGGGGTTAAACCAGACTCCTCGTTGAGAGAGAGCGAGCAGGGGCACTGATGGGCTGAATGGTCACCCCCATTCTGTCAAAGATATTCACCCACAAGCAAGCTCGCCTGAAACTTTCGGCCTGACGGATAGCGGTCACAGCTTGCTGCACAAGGCGAACGGGACAACCCCCCCCACCTCCTCCCCACCACCACCCCCACCCCTCACCCCCAACTCCCCCCCCCCCATGCCCTCATCCCCTCCTTCTCCCCTCCCCTCCCCCCCCTCCTCCTCCCCCGCACCTAACCCCCTCCCCACCTTGCTGGAGATTGATCATCGGCTCAGCTGTGATAACCTCCACAGTCGAATATCCCGGTAGCACTGAGTGCCTAGGCTGAGGCAGGAGTGCGGTGCCAGAGAGCACAGGCCCCACATGCAAGGGTCAGGGCGCCAACCCCTATGCAGGAGAAGGTATTCGGGAGCAAATCAAATTCATTCCTAAGAGAGCGGCAGCAGAAAAGAGGCGCAAACAGATTCTCAAAGTCGTCTGAAGCTGCAAGGTGTGTTAGTGCCCAAGTACATGGTCCCAGCAAGGTTATTCCCCGAGAACAAACATGTTCCTTCACTTCCTCTCCTTGAAGATGCGCGGTAATCAGCCCAGAACACACACAGATGGCAGAAAAACCTGAAACAGCTAACGCTCGCTGCATTCAAATCGAAAAAAATAATCCGCAGTGACGCTGCACCCCGAGACTCTCCCCGCAGTGAAACTGTACCCCGACACTCTCCCCGCAGTGACACTGTACCCCGAGACACTCCCCGCAGTGACGCTGTACCAAGACTGTCCCCGCAGTGACACTGTACCCCGAGACTCTCCCCACAGTGACGCTGTACCCCGAGACTGTCCCCGCAGTGACGCTGTACCAAGACTGTCCCCGCAGTGACGCTGTACCCCGAGACTGTCCCCGCAGTGACGCTGTACCCCGAGACTGTCCCCGCAGTGACGCTGTACCAAGACTGTCCCCGCAGTGACGCTGTACCCCGAGACTCTCCCCGCAGCAACGCTGTACCCCGAGACTCTCCCCGCAGTGACGCTGAATCGTGAGGCTCTCCCCGCAGTGACGCTGTACCCCGAGACTCTCCCCGCAGTGACGCTGCACCCCGAGACTCTCCCCGCAGTGACGCTGTACCCCGAGACTCTCCCCGCAGTGACGCTGTACCCCGAGACTCTCCCCGCAGTGACACTGTACCCCGAGACTGTCCCCGCAGTGACACTGTACCCCGAGACTGTCCCCACAGTGACGCTGTACCAAGACTGTCCCCGCAGTGACACTGTACCCCGAGACTGTCCCCGCAGTGACACTGTACCCCGAGACTCTCCCCGCAGCAACGCTGTACCCCGAGACTCTCCCCGCAGTGATGCTGTATCCTGAGGCTCTCCCCGCAGTGACGCTGTACCCCGAGACTCTCCCCGCAGTGACGCTGTACCCCGACACTCTCCCCGCAGTGACGCTGTACCCCGAGACTCTCCCCGCAGTGACGCTGTACCCCGACACTCTCCCCGCAGTGACACTGTACCCCGAGACTCTCCCCGCAGTGACGCTGTACCCCGAGACTGTCCCCGCAGTGACACTGTACCCCGAGACTCTCCCCGCAGTGACGCTGTACCAAGACTCTCCCCGCAGTGACGCTGTACCAAGACTGTCCCCGCAGTGACACTGTACCCCGAGACTCTCCCCGCAGTGACGCTGTATCCTGAGGCTCTCCCCGCAGTGACGCTGTACCCCGAGACTCTCCCCGCAGTGACGCTGTACCAAGACTGTCCCCGCAGTGACACTGTACCCCGAGACTCTCCCCGCAGTGACGCTGTATCCTGAGGCTCTCCCCGCAGTGACGCTGTACCCCGAGACTCTCCCCGCAGTGACGCTGTACCCCGAGACTCTCCCCGCAGTGACGCTGTACCAAGACTGTCCCCGCAGTGACGCTGCACCCCGAGACTCTCCCCGCAGTGACGCTGTACCCCGAGACTCTCCCCGCAGTGACGCTGCACCCCGAGACTCTCCCCGCAGTGACGCTGCACCCCGAGACTCTCCCCGCAGTGACGCTGTACCCCGAGACTCTCCCCGCAGTGACGCTGCACCCCGAGACTCTCCCCGCAGTGACGCTGTACCCCGAGACTCTCCCCGCAGTGACACTGTACCCCGAGACTGTCCCCGTAGTGACATCCCCAGTGGTGCAGCAAGTTATGGATTTGGGTGTGCTTGCTGTGTCAACACAGCGTGCTACCAGACAGGGAGCAGCAAGCGTCGAGCAATGTACACAGACACGAGAGACTGAGGCAGCGAGTTGCAAATTCACCTTCGCCGTCCCTCTGCTGCTGCCCACTGTCATTCGGAACGCCGGCCAACCGATCGATCATCCTGGCAACCGGGCACAGCTGCTCCCTCAGCGCCCGGCCCCGCCAGGGCTCCCCGTCTCCAATCGCCGCCACGTAAGCACTGAGCTGTCGAGTGAGAGGCTGGACAGGCTCAACTGTGATAAAACCCAAGGTCGAATTGCCCGGCCACGCTTGCTGGCGACACTCACGCAGCAGTGAGGTGCCCAGAGGCTCAGGCTAAAGCTTCGGGTACACAGGTTCAAATCCCACCCTGGCAGCTGGTGGAATTTAAAATTCCAATCAATAAAATCTGCAGTTATAAAGCTCGTCTCCGGAACGATGGCCATGACAACCATTGTCATCGATCTGAAAAACCCATCTGGTTCACTAACGTCCCTTTAGGGAAGGAAATCTGCCATCCTTACCCGGTCTGGCTTAGTTCTGACTCCAGATTGAGTCTTAGCTGCCCTCTGAACTGCCCGAGTGAGACACACGGTTGTATCAAACCACACTAAAGTCTAAAAGGAATTAAATCGGACAGACCACCCGGCATCAATCCAGAAACCAGAAACGACAACAGCAAACCCAGCCCAGTCGACCTTGCAAAGTCCATCTTAGTAACACCTGGGGCTAGTGCCAACACTGGGAGAGATGTCTCACAGACTAGTCAAGCAACAGCCTGACACAGTCACTCTCACGGACTCATATCTGCAGGTTCCCCGACAAGTCACTCACCATCCTGACTCGGAAATATATCACCGTTCCTTCACTGTCGCTGGGTCAAAATCCTTGAACTCCCTCCAATACAGCACTGTGGGTGTACCTACACCACATGGACTGACTGATGTCCAATAATAATCCTGGAACTCCCTCCCTAACAGCACTGTGGGTGTACCTACACCACACGGACTGACTGATGTCCAATAACAATCCTGGAACTCCCTCCCTAACAGCACTGTGGATGTACCTACACCACATGGACTGACTGATGTCCAATAACAATCCTGGAACTCCCTCCCTAACAGCACTGTGGGTGTACCTACACCACATGGACTGACTGATGTCCAATAACAATCCTGGAACTCCCTCCCTAACAGCACTGTGGGTGTACATACACCACAGAGACTGCAGTGATTCAAGGTGGCAGCTCACCACCACCTTCTCAAGGGCAGTCAGGGATGGGCAACAACAGCTGGCATTGCCAGCGATGCCCGCACTCTGAGAATAAATAAAAACAAACATTTGGCACCAAACAACATTAACTCCAAAGGGAAGACACGATCAAACCGTTTCTCAAAGTCGTCTGAAGCTGCAAGGTGTGTTTGTGCCCAGGCGCACAGTCCCCGCAAGGTTAATGCAGAACAGAATCTCCCCCTGTACTGACACTGCCACCCAACTCCCCCTGTACTGACACTGTCCCACCCAACTCCCCCTGTACTGACACTGTCCCACCCAACTCCCCCTGTACTGACACTGTACCACCCAACTCCCCCTGTACTGACACTGTCCCACCCAACTCCCCCTGTACTGACACTGCCACCCAACTCGCCCTGTACTGACACTGTCCCACCCAACTCCCCCTGTACTGACACTGTCCCACCCAACTCCCCCTGTACTGACACTGTCCCACCCAACTCCCCCTGTGCTGACACTGTACCACCCAACTCCCCCTGTACTGACACTGTCCCACCCAACTCCCCCTGTACTGACACTGTCCCACCCAACTCCCCCTGTACTGACACTGTCCCACCCAACTCCCCCTGTACTGACACTGTCCCACCCAACTCCCCCTGTACTGACACTGTCCCACCCAACTCCCCCTGTACTGACACTGTCCCACCCAACTCCCCCTGTACTGACACTGTCCCACCCAACTCCCCCTGTACTGACACTGTACCACCCAACTCCCCCTGTACTGACACTGTCCCACCCAACTCCCCCTGTACTGACACTGTCCCACCCAACTCCCCCTGTACTGACACTGTCCCACCCAACTCCCCCTGTACTGACACTGTCCCACCCAACTCCCCCTGTACTGACACTGTACCACCCAACTCCCCCTGTACTGACACTGTCCCACCCAACTCCCCCTGTACTGACACTGTACCACCCAACTCCCCCTGTACTGACACTGTACCACCCAACTCCCCCTGTACTGACACTGTACCACCCGACTCCCCCTGTACTGACACTGTCCCACCCAACTCCCCCTGTACTGACACTGTCCCACCCAACTCCCCCTGTACTGACACTGTCCCACCCAACTCCCCCTGTACTGACACTGTCCCACCCAACTCCCCCTGTACTGACACTGTCCCACCCAACTCCCCCTGTACTGACACTGTCCCACCCAACTCCCCCTGTACTGACACTGTACCACCCAACTCCCCCTGTACTGACACTGTCCCACCCAACTCCCCCTGTACTGACACTGTACCACCCAACTCCCCCTGTACTGACACTGCCACCCAACTCCCCCTGTACTGACACCGTACCACCCGACTCCCCCTGTACTGACACTGTCCCACCCAACTCCCCCTGTACTGACACTGCCACCCAACTCCCCCTGTACTGACACTGTCCCACCCAACTCCCCCTGTACTGACACTGTCCCACCCAACTCCCCCTGTACTGACACTGTCCCACCCAACTCCCCCTGTACTGACACTGTCCCACCCAACTCCCCCAGTACTGACACTGTCCCACCCAACTCCCCCTGTACTGACACTGCCACCCAACTCCCCCTGTACTGACACTGTCCCACCCAACTCCCCCTGTACTGACACTGTCCCACCCAACTCCCCCTGTACTGACACTGTACCACCCAACTCCCCCTGTACTGACACTGCCACCCAACTCCCCCTGTACTGACACTGTCCCACCCAACTCCCCCTGTACTGACACTGTCCCACCCAACTCCCCCTGTACTGACACTGTCCCACCCAACTCCCCCTGTACTGACACTGCCACCCAACTCCCCCTGTACTGACACTGTCCCACCCAACTCCCCCTGTACTGACATTGCCCCACCCAACTCCCCCTGTACTGACACTGTCCCACCCAACTCCCCCTGTACTGACACTGTCCCACCCAACTCCCCCTGTACTGACACTGTACCACCCAACTCCCCCTGTACTGACACCGTACCACCCAACTCCCCCTGTACTGACACTGTCCCACCCAACTCCCCCTGTACTGACACTGCCACCCAACTCCCCCTGTACTGACACTGTCCCACCCAACTCCCCCTGTACTGACACCGTACCACCCAACTCCCCCTGTACTGATACTGTACCACCCAACTCCCCCTGTACTGACACTGCCACCCAACTCCCCCTGTACTGACACTGTACCACCCAACTCCCCCTGTACTGACACTGTACCACCCAACTCCCCCTGTACTGACACCGTACCACCCAACTCCCCCTGTACTGACACTGTACCACCCAACTCCCCCTGTACTGACACTGCCACCCAACTCCCCCTGTACTGACACGGTACCACCCAACTCCCCCTGTACTGACACTGTACCACCCAACTCCCCCTGTACTGACACCGTACCACCCAACTCCCCCTGTACTGACACTGTACCACCCAACTCCCCCTGTACTGACACTGCCACCCAACTCCCCCTGTACTGACACTGTACCACCCAACTCCCCCTGTACTGACACTGTACCACCCAACTCCCCCTGTACTGACACTGTACCACCCAACTCCCCCTGTACTGACACTGTACCACCCAACTCCTCCTGTACTGACACTGCCACCCAACTCCCCCTGTACTCACACTGTACCACCCAACTCCCCCTGTACTGACACCGTACCACCCAACTCCCCCTGTACTGACACTGTACCACCCAACTCTCCCTGTACTGACACCGTGCCACCCAACTCCCCCTGTACTGACACTGTACCACCCAACTCCCCCTGTACTGACACTGCCACCCAACTCCCCCTGTACTGACACTGTACCACCCAACTCCCCCTGTACTGACACTGCCACCCAACTCCCCCTGTACTGACACTGTACCACCCAACTCCCCCTGTACTGACACCGTACCACCCAACTCCTCCTGTACTGACACTGCCACCCAACTCCCCCTGTACTGACACTGTACCACCCAACTCCCCCTGTACTGACACTGTACCACCCAACTCCCCCTGTACTGACACTGTACCACCCAACTCCCCCTGTACTGACACTGTACCACCCAACTCCCCCTGTACTGACACTGTACAACACAACTCCCCCTGTACTGACACTGTACCACCCAACTCCCCCTGTACTGACACTGTACCACCCAACTCCCCCTGTACTGACACTGTACCACCCAACTCCCCCTGTACTGACACTGTACCACCCAACTCCCCCTGTACTGACACTGTACCACCCAACTCCCCCTGTACTGACACTGTACCACCCAACTCCCCCTGTACTGACACTGTACCACCCAACTCCCCCTGTACTGACACTGTACAACACAACTCCCCCTGTACTGACACTGTACCACCCAACTCCCCCTGTACTGACACTGTACCACCCAACTCCCCCTGTACTGACACTGTACCACCCAACTCGCCCTGTACTGACACTGTACAACACAACTCCCCCTGTACTGACACTGCCACCGAACTCCCCCTGTACTGACACTGTACCACCCAACTCCCCCTGTGCTGACACTGTACCACCCAACTCCCCCTGTACTGACCCTGTACCACCCAACTCCCCCTGTACTGACACCGTACCACCCGACTCCCCCTGTACTGACACTGTCCCACCCAACTCCCCCTGTACTGACACTGTACCACCCAACTCCCCCTGTACTGACACTGTACCACCCAACTCCCCCTGTACTGACACCGTACCACCCAACTCCCCCTGTACTGACACTGTACCACCCAACTCCCCCTGTACTGACACTGCCACCCAACTCGCCCTGTACTGACACTGTACCACCCAACTCCCCCTGTACTCACACTACCACCCAGCTGTACCATGCAACTCCTGGGTTGACACTGTACCATGTAATACCTGATGTGGTGACACAGTACCATTAGCTCCTGTCGTGACACTGTACCCTGTAACACCTGTAGTGAGACTGTACCCTGTAACTCCTGTAGTGACACTGTACCCTGTAACTCATGTAGTGAGACTGTACCCTGTAACTCCTGTAGTGAGACTGTACCCTGTAACTCCTGTAGTGACACTGTACCCTGTAACTCATGTAGTGAGACTGTACCCTGTAACTCCTGTAGTGAGACTGTACCCTGTAACTCCTGTAGTGAGACTGTACCCTGTAACTCCTGTAGTGAGACTGTACCCTGTAACCCCTGTAGTGAGACTGTACCCTGTAACTCCTGTAGTGAGACTGTACCCTGTAATCCCTGCAGTGACACTGTACCCTGTAACTCCTGCAGTGACACTGTACCCTGTAACCCCTGTAGTGACACCGTACCCTGTAACCCCTGTAGTGACTCTCTACCCTGTAACTCCTGCACTGACACTGTACCCTGTAACCCCTGTAGTGACACTGTACCCTGTAACCCCTGTAGTGACACTGTACCCTGTAACCCCTGTAGTGACACTGTACCCTGTAACCCCTGTAGTGACACTGTACCCTGTAACTCCTGGAGTGACACTGTACCCTGTAACTCCTGTAGTGACACTGTACCCTGTAACCCCTGTAGTGACACTGTACCCTGTAGTGACACTGTACCCTGCAACCCCTGTAGTGACACTGTACCCTGTAACTCCTGGAGTGACACAGTACACTGTAACTCCTGGAGTGACACTGTACCCTGTAACCCCTGTAGTGACATTGTACCCTGTAGTGACACTGTACCCTGCAACCTCTGTAGTGACACTGTACCCTGTAACTCCTGGAGTGACACTGTACCCTGTAACTCCTGGAGTGACACTGTACCATGTAACCTTCGCCACTATGGTGAACTTGAAAGCACTGCTAACTCCGGTGGAACTCTCACACCTGAGTCAGTAGGTCGCGGGTATCACTCCAGAGACAAAAATACAGCTTGATACTTCAATGCAGCACTGAGGGAGTGCTGCACTGTCAAGAGGTGTCAGACGAGATGTTAAACTGAGGTCCCATCTACCTCCCAAGTGGATGTCAAAGATCCTATGGCGCTACTTCGACGGAGAGTTGCGGAGCTCTCGTGAAGAGTCCTGGCCAATGTTTACCCTTCAATCACTGTCGCGAAAAACAGAGTCGCGGGCTCATGACCGCTTTGCCGTTTGTGGGACCTTGCTGTGCGCCGATTCTCTGCCGCGCCTCCGATGCGTCATCAGTGACCCCACTTCCAAAAACACTTCTGTGAGGCACTTTGGGATGTCGCAAGGTGTGATACAAATCCTTTTCCTGCGCGGTCACTGCGTCCCAGCGCCATCGGAACGAAAGGCAGCAGATTTCCTGCGGCGGATATTTTTGCCAGGAGCAGGAAGCTGTTCGGAGGGAAACGTGCGTCTGATTTTGTGTCAACGTGCCAGGGGAGGGAAACCTCCTCCCCGCCAGGCCACACCGACACTATGGGTGCCACCCAGGACACCCTGGTCGTGTGTGGGCAGGTGGGGGAGGGGGGGGGAGAGGGGGTGGGGGGCGCAAGGCTCTAGGCTGTTTGCAGATGTGATTTCAGGACATGCAGTTTGTCAGGAGGACTTATCATCGCCACGTGCGGAGTGACTTTGAAAGGTGCCTCTCTCGGAACTGTGCTTGCGTAAGTGGAACAGAATCGTGCCTGGGCCACAAACAGCTGATTCAGTCACTACTGCCCGAATGAGAAACATCATTCATCACAGCACCAGCCACAGGGAAAACATGTTCAAACATAAATCCAGACTGTGTCAGCAAAGATGTGTCATTATACATTGTGTACAGAAATAACCTACCTTGTGAAATGCATTATTTCGATGCAGATTACATAATGGCACTATCACAGAATCCTGACAGCGCAGAAGCGGCCGGTCGAGTCTGCTCCGACTCTTACACAGGCTTACATAATCCCACATATTTACCCCGCTAATCCCCCTAACCTGTACATCTTTGGACACTAAGGGGCAACTTAACATGGCCAATCCACCTAACCTACACATCTTTGGACACTAAGGGGCAATTTAGCATGGCCAATCCACCCAACCTGCACATCTTTGGACACTAAGGGGCAATTTAGCGTGGCCAATCCACCTAACCTGCACATCTTTGGACACTAAGGGGCAATTTAGCATGGCCAATCCACCTAACCTACACATCTTTGTACACTAAGGGGCAACTTAACATGGCCAATCCACCTAACCTACACATCTTTGGACAATAAGGGGCAACTTAACGTGGCCAATCCACCTAACCTACACATCTTTGGACAATAAGGGGCAATTTAGCATGGCCAATCCACCTAACCTGCACATCTTTGGACACTAAGGGGTAATTTAGCATGGCCAATCCACCTAACCTGCACATCTTTGGACACTAAGGGGCAATTTAGCATGGCCAATCCACCTAACCTACACATCTTTGGACACGAAGGGGCAATTTAGCATGGCCAATCAGCCTAACCTACACATCTTTGGACACTAAGGGACAATTTAGCATGGCCAACCCACCTAACCTGCACATCTTTGGACAATAAGGGGCAATTTAACATTGCCAATTCACCTAACCCACACATCTTTGTTTTTCTTTGAAAGGGTTCCCAACACCCATCTTCTCTGAGCAGTTGGGATTATTAGCCACAAAAATATTGGGAGATGACGTGGAAAAAAGCTGTTCCCCTGGGTTGAGATGGGAAGTCATGTGATTAAATTGCCACAGCTACAGCCAATCAGCGTTGGCAAACCTCGGGCCTGCTTCAAGGAGCTCTTCGCCTTTTTCCCCCGTCTTTATTCTTCGATGGGATGTGTGCGCATCACTGGCATGTACCAGCATTTATTGCCCACCCCTCATTACCCTCGAACTGAGTGGCTTGCTAAGCCATTTTAAAGAGTACTTTTGGCTTCAGAGTCAATTTTTTTTTAATTCATTCGTGGGACATGGGCGTCGCTGGCTGGGCCAGCATTTATTGCCCATTCCTAGTGGCCCGAGGGCAGTTGCGAGTCAACCACATTGCTGTGGCTCTGGAGTCACATGTAGGCCAGACCGGGTAAGGACGGCAGATTTCCTTCCCGAAAGGACATTAGTGAACCAGATGGGTTTTTCCGACAATGGTTTCATCAGTAGATTCTTAATTCCAGATATTTTTTATTGAATTCAAATTCCACCATCTGCCGTGGTGGGATTCGAACCCGGGTCCCCAGAACATTCGCTGAGTTTCTGGATTAATACTCCAGCAATAATACCACTAGGCCATTGGCTCCCCACGTAGGCCAGACCATGTTCAGGATAACTAAATTTCCTTCAACCAGATGGGTCTGGCCAAAAATTCACCGTCACAGAGATCGCCTTTCAATTCCAGATTTCATTTATTGAATTTAAATTCCTCCCCTTGGGAAGGCGGGATTTGAACCCACGGCCTCCATTAGCCTAGGCCTCTGGATTACCAGCCCGGTGACATTTCCACTGCGCCACCATCTCTCACTCAAGTGGCACACCAGAGGGTATGGCCAGAAGGCAGCAACTCTGCAGATTGGGGCCAGATTTGCCTTCAGAACCCGAACAGAATGATTCGAATCTCTGCAAACACGTTTATGAAGGGTTGCCCTTTGAACAGAAGGACAGCTGAGCAACAAGGAGCGAGGAACAATTTGCCCACTGATTCACGGCTAAGTGAAAAGCCACACTAAATCCACTTTTTTTTGGAAAGCTCTCGGTTTTCCCAGGGACATTTTTGAGGGACAAGAATGCAAATTGTCATTTGCTTTCCCGCACCCAGCCAAGGACTGAGAACACTTCATCAGAAGTAGGGGAAGCTATCAAACCCTTCACATTTTGATTCAAGATGCCCTCACAGCCAGCATGGGACAACAAACCAACACGTGCAGTGAGCAAGAAAGCTTCATTTTTTAAATGTCGTGAAACAGAATCGCCGGCGCTCACCCTCCTGGTCCAGCATTGCTACAATGTGAAATTTTTCATCCTTGCTTTCAAATACCTCCTCATCCCCTCCCTATCTCTGTAACCTCCTCCAGCCCCTACATCCCTCCCTATCTCTGTAACCTCCTCCAGCCCCCTACACCCCCTCTCTATCTCGATAACCTTCTCCAGCCCCTACACCCCTCCCTATCTCTGTAACCTCCTCCAGCCCCTACACCCCCTCCCTATCTCTGTAACCTCCTCCAGCCCCCTACACCCCCTCTCTATCTCGATAACCTTCTCCAGCCCCTACACCCCTCCCTATCTCTGTAACCTCCTCCAGCCCCTACACCCCTCCCTATCTCTGTAACCTCCTCCAGCCCCTACACCCCCTCCCTATCTCTGTAACCTCCTCCAGCCCCTACACCCCCTCCCTATTTCTGAAACCTCCCCCAGCCTCTACACTCCCTCCCTATCTCTGTAACCTCCTCCAGCTCCTACACCCCCTCCCTATCTCTGTAACCTCCTCCAGCCCCCTACACCCCATCCCTATCTCTGTAACCTTGTCCTCCAGCCCCTACACCTCCCAATCTCTGTAACCTCCTCCAGCCCCTACACCCCTCCCTATCTCTGTAACCCCCTCCAGCCTCCTACATCCCCTCCCTATCTCTGTCACTTCTTCCAGTCCCTACAACCCTCCCTATCTCTGTAACCTCCTCCAGCCCCTACACCCCCTCCCTATCTCTGTAACCTCCTCCAGCCCCCTACACCCCATCCCTGTCTCTGTAACCTTCTCCTCCAGCCCCTACACCTCCCAATCTCTGTAACCTCCTCCAGCCCCTACACCCCTCCCTATCTCTGTAACCCCCTCCAGCCCCTACACCCCTCCCTATCTCTGTCACTCCTTCCAGTCCCTACAACCCTCCCTATTTCTGTAACCTCCTCCAGCCCCACAACGCTCCCTATCTCTGTAACCTTCTACAGTCCCTACACTCCCTCCCTATCTCTGCAACCTCCTCCAGCCCCCACGCCCCCTCCCTATCTCCGTAATATCCTCCAGCCCCACACACCTCCCTATCTCTGTAACCCCCTCCAGTCCCATAATCCTCCCAGATCTCTGCATTCCTCGAATTCCAGCCTCTCGGGGATCCCTGATTTTAATCGTTCCGCCATTGGCGGCCGTGCCTTCAGCTGTCTGGGCCCCAAGCTCTGGAATTCCCTCCCTAAACCTCTCTGCCCCTCTCTACCTCACTCTCCCCTTTTAAGACACAACTTAAAACCGACCTCTTTGACCAAGCTTTTGGTCACCTGTCGTAATATCTCCTTTTGTGGCTTGGTGTTATGTTTTGGTTGCTCCTGTGAAGCACCTTAGGCATGTCTTACTGAGTTAAAGGTGCTATAGAAATGCAGGATGTTGCACGGTGGCACAGTGGTTAGCAATGCTGCCTCACAGCACCAGGGATGTCCAAAGATGTGCAGGTTAGGTGGATTGGCCATGCTAAATTGCCCCTTAGTGTCCCAAAGATGTGCAGGTTAGGTGGATTGGCCATGCTAAATTGCCCCTTAGTGTCCAAAGATGTGCAGGTTAGGTGAATTGGCCATGCTAAATTGCCCCTTAGTGTCCAAAGATGTGCAGGTTAGGTGAATTGGCCACGCTAAATTGCCCCTTAGTGTCCAAAGATGTGCAGGTTAGGTGGATTGGCCATGCTAAATTGTTCCTTAGTGTCCAAAGATGTGCAGGTTAGGTGGATTGGCCATGCTAAATTGCCCCTTAGTGTCCAAAGATGTGTAGGTTAGGTGGATTGGCCATGCTAAATTGTTCCTTAGTGTCCAAAGATGTGTGGGTTAGGTGAATTGGCCACGCTAAATTGCCCCTTAGTGTCCAAAGGTGTGCAGGTTAGGTGGATTGGCCATGCTAAATTGCCCCTTAGTGTCCAAAGATGTGTAGGTTAGGTGGATTGACCATGCTAAATGTGTGGGGTTACGGGGATAGGCCAGGGTGTGCATCTGGATAAGACATTCTTTCAGAGAGTCGATGCGGGCTCGATGGGCTGAATGGCCTCCTTCTGCACTGGAGGGATTCTATGATTGTTGAATGGAACGAGCGCCCAGCGATACGAGGCTGAATGGAGAAAAGTCAGGGGCGAAATATCACAGCCAACACATATAGTAAAACATGCGCGGCAGATACAAACTTCCCAATTGGAAACCCTTCCCCTCCAGGAGGTCTATGTACACACACAGCAGGCACTTTGCAGCAAGGTCATACAAACAACACTGCATCATCTGTTTGCGTGACGCTGCTTGAGGAATGGGTTGGGATGGCCCTCCCTCCTGCTCATCTCCACAATGGGGTGTTAAAGATTTTTAAACGTCTAATTTATTAGTGTCACGAGTAAGGCTTACATTAACACTGCAATGAAGTTACTGTGAAAAATCCCCGAGTCGCCACATTCCTGTTCGGGTACACTGAGGGAGAATTTAGCACGGCCAATGCTAAATGATGATGCGATAAGGCAAGAATTAGGGGGCATAAGATGGGAAAGGCAGGGAAAGGCACTAATGAAAAGTGGAACTTTTTCAAGGAACAAATACTGGGTGTCCTTGATAGGTATGTCCCTGTCAGGCAGGGAGGAAATGGCCGAGTGAGGGAACCATGGTTCACGAAAGAGGTGGAATGTCTTGTGAAAAGGAAGAGGGAAGCTTATGTAGGGATGAGGAAACAGGGTTCAGATGGCTCGATTGAGGGTTACAAGTTAGCAAGGAATGAGCTGAAAAAGGGGCTTAGGAGAGCTAGGAGGGGACATGAGAAGTCCTTGGCGGGTCGGATCAAGGAAAACCCCAAGGCTTTTTACTCTGATGTGAGGAATAAAAGAATGACCAGGGTGAGGTTAGGGCTGGTCAAGGACAGTAGTGGGAACTTGTGTCTGGAGTCAGTAGAGATAGGCGAGGTGATGAATGAATACTTTTCTTCAGTGTTCACCAAGGAGAGGGGCCATGTTTTTGAGGAAGAGAAGGTGTTACAGGCTAATAGGCTGGAGGAAATAGATGTTCGGAGGGAGGATGTACTGGCAGTTTTGAATAACTGAAGGTCGGTAAGTCCCCTGTGCCTGATGAAATATATCCTAGGATTCTTTGGGAGGCAAGGGATGAGATTGCAGAGCTTTTGGCTTTGATCTTTGGGTCCTCACTGTCCACGGGGATGGTGCCAGAGGACTGGAGAGTGGCGAATGTTGTTCCTCTGTTTAAGAAAGGGAATAGAAATGACCCTGGTAATTATAGACCGGTTAGTCTTACTTCGGTGGTTGGTAAATTGATGGAAAAGGTCCTGAGGGATGGGATTTACGACCATTTAGAAAGATGCGGATTAATCCGGGATAGTCAGCACGGATTCGTGAAGGGCAAGTCGTGCCTCACAAATTTGATAGAATTTTTTGAGGAGGTAACTGTGTTGATGAAGGTAGGGCAGTTGATGTCATATACATGGATTTTAGTAAGGCGTTTGATAAGGTCCCCCATGGTTGGCTTATGATGAAAGTAAGGAGGTGTGGGATAGAGGGAAAGTTGGCAGATTGGATAGGTAATTGGCTATCTGATCGAAGACAGAGGGTGGTGGTGGATGGAAAATTTTCGGATTGGAGGCAGGTTGCTAGCGGAGTGCCACAGGGATCAGTGCTTGGTCCTCTGCTCTTTGTGATTTTTATTAATGACTTAGAGGAGGGGGCTGAAGGGTGGATCAGTAAATTTGCTGATGACACCAAGATTGGTGGAGTAGTGGATGAGGTGGAGGGCTGTTGTAGGCTGCAAAGAGACATAGATAGGATGCAAAGCTGGGCTGAAAAATGGCAAATGGAGTTTAACCCTGATAAATATGAGGTGATTCATTTTGGTAGGACTAATTTAAATGTGGATTACAGGGTCAAAGGTAGGGTTCTGAAGACTGTGGAGGAACAGAGATATCTTGGGGTCCATATCCACAGATCTCTAAAGGTTGCCAGTCAAGTGGATAGAGCTGTGAAGAAGGCATATAGTGTGTTAGCTTTTATTAACAGGGGGTTGGAGTTTAAGAGCCGTGAGGTTATGCTGCAACTGTACAGGACCTTGGTGAGATCACATTTGGAATATTGTGTGCAGTTCTGGTCACCTCACTATAAGAAGGATGTGGAAGCGCTGGAAAGAGTGCAGAGGAGATTTACCAGGATGCTGCCTGGGTTGGAGGGTAGGTCTTATGAGGAAAGGTTGAGGGAGCTAGGGCTGTTCTCTCTGGAGCGGAGGAGGCTGAGGGGAGACTTAATAGAGGTTTATAAAATGATGAAGGGGATAGATAGAGTGAACGTTCAAAGACTATTTCCTCGGGTGGATGGAGCTATTACAAGGGGGCATAACTATAGGGTTCATGGTGGGAGATATAGGAAGGATATCAGAGGTAGGTTCTTTACGCAGAGAGTGGTTGGGGTGTGGAATGGACTGCCTGCAGTGACAGTGGAGTCAGACACTTTAGGAACATTTAAACGGTTATTGGATAGGCACATGGAGCACACCAGGATGATAGGGAGTGGGATAGCTTGATCTTGGTTTCGGATAAAGCTCGGCACAACATCGTGGGCCGAAGGGCCTGTTCTGTGCTGTACTGTTCTATGTCTATGTCTAATGCACCCTAACCAGCACGTCTTTCCGACTGTGGGAGGAAACCGGAGCGCCCGGAGGAAACCCACGCAGACACGGGGAGAACGTACAGACTCCGCACAGACAGTGACCCGAGCTGGGGATCGAACCCGGGTCCCTGGTGCTGTGAGGCAGCAGTGCTAATCACTGTGCTACCGTGCTGCCCCTTAGTGTCCAAAGATGTGTCGGTTAGGTGGATTGGTCATGCCACATTGCCCCTTAGTGTCCAAAGATGTGCAGGTTTGGTGGATTGGCCATGCTAAATTGTCCCTTAGTGTCCAAAGATGTGCAGGTTTGGTGGATTGGCCATGCTAAATTGTCCCTTGGTGTCCAAAGATGTGCAGATTGGGTGGATTGGCCATTCTACGCCCTCCTTGGGAAAGGCAAGGGTGGGGTGGGGGGGGGGGGTGGGTAGGGGGGGCTCAGTTAAATGTCTGACATGAAAGCGGGCAGCTCCGAGGGCACTCTTTCTCGACGCCAATCGGCCTTGTGCTCCAGCGCGGGGCTTGAACCCACGACGTTGCTGTGGGAGCCACACTGACCCCAAACACAAGCCGCAAAGGGGAGGGGCACGGGCTGTGTAAAGCAGGGCCTGCGGGAAGGGTGCCGATGGGGTATCTGGGCTCAGCTGTGATGCACACTGCAGTTGAACAGTGTGGGGGAGGGGGCGGGGGTGGGGAGATGGGAACACACTCCAACCTCCAGGAAGAGGAGGAGGGAATAATGAGGAACAAACGCTCGGAAGAATCAGACAATGTAGATTGAAAAAAAAGCTCCCAAATGTTCTGGGCGTAAGTGTTTGGGGACCCGGCCTTACACAGATGTGGGCTGAGTTAAAGGAGTGACGTCAGCAAGCAGTTTTCACAGAGAAGGGCAAAGTGTCACAGTCGCATTGAGTGAAACATTTTTCCCCTGCTTGCTGCGTTCAATTGGCCACACAAAGCAGTGTCTCCGTGTGTGATACAAAGAGGCTACACAGAGCTTCTCAGGCTAAAGGCCTGATTAAAAACACGGTGCCATCAACACATTCCAGCCCGTGCGCCAGGGAATAAGGCTCTTTAAAGCGAGCCGATTTTTGCAAGCTGAAAGAGTTGCAGATGAAGCCTGCCTGTGTTAACCCCTGCGATGACAGCATTACTGCTGGCCTGCTTGTTATAAAGCCCAACTGTCCCCCCCTCAAACACTGGAAGTACCCCATCCCCGGATTACGGGACTAAAGGGAAATTCCTACTTCCTCTGGCCTTTCCAGCAAACATCATAGAATCCCTACGGTGCAGAAGAATGCACCAGCCACAATCCCAGCCACGCATTATCCCACATATTTATCCTGCTAATCCCCCTGACACTAGAGTCAACTTATCATAGCCAATCCCCCTAACCCGCACATCTTTGGACACTAAGGGGCAATTTAGCATGGCCAATCCACCTAACCTATGCATCTTTGGACACTAAGGGGCAATTTAGCATGGACAATCCCCCTAACCTGCACATCTTTGGACACTAAGGGGCAATTTACCATGGCCAATCAACCTAACCGGCACATCTTTGGACACTAAGGGGCAATTTACCATGGCCAATCCACCTAACCTGCACATCTTTGGACACTAAGGGGCAATTTACCATGGCCAATCTACCTAACCTGCACATCTTTGGACACTAAGGGGCAATTTACCATGGCCAATCCACCTAACCCGCACATCTTTGGACACTAAGGGGCAATTTACCATGGCCAATGGTCTTGGTCCCTCCATGTCGACACTATAATTAAGAAAGCCCCACCAACGCCTCTACTTTCTCAGAAGACTAAGGAAATTTGGCATGTCAGCTACGACTCTCACCAACTTTTACAGATGCACCATAGGAAGCATTCTTTCTGGTTGTATCACAGCTTGGTCTGGCTCCTGCTCTGCCCAAGACCGCAAGAAACTACAAAGGTTCGTGAATGTAGCCCAGTCCATCACATAAACCAGCCTCCTATCCATTGACTCTGTCTACACTTCCTGCTGCCTCGGCAAAGGAGCCGGCATAATCAAGGACCCCACGCACCCCGGACATTCTCTCTTCCACCTTCTTCCTTCGGGAAAAAGATACAAAAGTCTGAGTTCACATACCAACCGATTCAAGAACAGCTTCTTCCCTGCTGCTGTCAGACTTTTGAATGGACCTACCTCGCATTAAGTTGATCTTTCTCCACACCCTAGCTGTGACTGTAACACTACATTCTGCACCCTCTCCCTTCCTTCTCTATGAACGGTATGCTTTGTCTGTATACCGCGCAAGAAACAATACTTTTCGCTGTATGTTAATACATGTGACAATAATAAATCAAATCAAATCAAATCAAATCAATCCACCTAACCTGCACATCTTTGGAGTGTGGGAGGAAACCGGAGCACCCGGAGGAAACCCATGCAGACACGGGGAGAATGTGCAAACTCCACAGAGACAGTGACCCGAGCCGGGAATCGAACCCGGGTCCCTGGCGCTGTGAGGCTGCAGTGCTAACCGCTGTGCCACCGTGCCGCATGTAGGCCCCACGCATGCAGGATGCAATGAGAAAGCTCGGGTGTAAAGTTACGGCCAGGTTACAGGCAAGGAGGAGGCCATTTGGCCCATCACGCCCATGGCTAGTCCCGGGCCTCTCCCCGCTTTGAGATGCTAGTCGGCCATCACGTCAAACCTCACGCTGGCTGCTGGGCCCTGTGTTCTGTCATGGTGTTGCTGCCATTTGGACTTCTCCAACCCGAATTGCCACCTCACTTCCCCTTAATCGCAAGCCTCCCTTTGACCTTTGCCCCTTCTCCGCTCCCACCCTACCCCATCGAGTGACCCTGATGTTTTTTTTAATTCATTCGTGGGACATGGGCGTCGCTGGTTGGGCCAGTATTTATTGCCCATCCCTAGTTGCCCTTGAACTGAGTGTCTTGCGAGGCCCATTTTAGAGGGCAGTTGAGAGTCAACCACATTGCTGTGGCTCTGGAGTCAGGTGTAGGCCAGACTGGGTAAGGACGGCACATTTCCTTCCCTAAAGTGAACCAGATGGGTTTTTCCGACAATGGTTTCACGATCGTCAGTCGATTCTTAATTCCAGATTTTTTTTTTGGATTCAAATTCCACCATCTGCCGTGGCGGGATTCGAACTCAGGTCCCCAGAACATTAGCTGAGCTTCTGAATTAATATTCGAGTGATAATGCCACTCGGCCCTTCACACGAGTGCCGTGATGTGCGTTCTCTTTAACTCAGCCTTCCTATTCTTGTTGTAAAGTCTGAAGGCTGAGGACTTGAATCCCACTCCCGCGGGCGCTATTTCGGAGAAGCGCGAAGGAGGTCTCCTCGGTATCCTGGCCAACATTTCTCCCGTGATCAAAGACTGATTATCGGGTCATTTATTCATAAGCTCTTTCTGGGATCTTGCTGTGCACTGATTGGCTACCACGCTTCCCCCCCTTTACAGCAGTAACTAGGCCTCAGAAATTACTTCACTGGTTGCAAAGCCTTTTGTCCTGAGAGGTGCGATACAATTGTAAATCCCTTTTCTCTGAACATATATAGAATCCCAACAGTGCAGAAGGAGGCCATTCGGCCCAACGAGTCTGCACCCAGCATCCATTGGGAACTGCCATTGAGTTTGTAAAGCTCAATTTGCAAGCAGCCATGTTTCGGCGTCTCGATGCCAACTGGCCACTAAACATTGCGCGCAGCTGCGTGTGGGCCCAGACCCACCCCAGCGCCATCAAGAGGCCCCTCCGGATTCAGTCGGCATCCTGCTAGGATCGGCCAGCTCACCAGGGCAACAAAGGGACCAGGCAACCAGGGATTGAGGGTTGATTCCTCTACCATGGGCTGGCCAAGGCTGGCACCAACTGGCGTCACCCAGAGAAAGGTCTAACCCAACCATGGGGCACAGGGGGAAAATACCGCAGCTACTTAGCACTGCTGTAGGAGAGAGGGCGGAAACCATTGACACTGCCGCGAACACATTTGCCTGTTCCGAATTGGGTTCAAGACCCAAAATCTCCCCCCCCCCACCGTCGAGACCATTTTAATCTGCTTTAAATCTGTGTATTCTTTGGGCAGAATGGAACAGATTTCTTCCACCAGCCTCATCCTGTTTCGGGTCGTTTTGAAGCAGGCAGCTGTAATTGCGTCCGAAACAGCCAAAGATCGGTCACAAAACCCGCGCGACGGAGCTGCTCTTAAAGCGGAAGTTTTTCTACGCACAAAACAAAAAACTCTGGGTCAGAAGCTTCCTCAGTGGCAAACACACCAAGACTGAGATGCGGTGAACAGGAAAATCCAAGCTTTGATCGCTGACTTGAGCCAGGGTAGCAAAGCTCAGGCAGTGGTGGGGACACAACTGGTGCGAGAGTGATGTATCGGAGTGTGTGTGCTTGCGTCTGTGTGCGTGTTTGTATACGTGCGTGTGCATGCATTGTCATGAAGTTGAGTTTGCAAAGTGTGGTCCCTTTAAAAGCTAGTTTTGTGTCGGTGCTTGGACGTTTAAAATGCAGGGGCACACAGGGTACACAGACTGCAACATTTGTATCGAGGAACAAGCATCAGGGTTGGCGTGGTAACAGGCTTTTGAATTTTGACAGCCTATCAGTTTAAAAAAGACACTCAGCTATCAGGCACCTATAAAACTTGCATTTGGCTGTTGTTGACAACATCAGGCCAATCCTGGTGTAGGAAAATTGATCAGGTCATCAGGGTTATAACTCAACTGTAGGCCTGCAGTTCAACTGAAGAGCTGCCACCTCTCAACACCTAGAGAGGGGAAGAGCAGCTCCCTGCCAGCTTAGAATATCTCTTAAGAGGACTCTCCATCTATCTAACGAAGGGTACCAAAATCAGAAAGAGCTTACAGACAGCGGAATAGACAGAAGGACTCCCAAAGGTTCTCCAAAGCCAAGACACCGAGTTGTATATTTTTTGAGAATGACTAATTTCTGTTATTTTATCATTTTTTGGTGATGAATGATCCTTGTCTTTATTTGAACAGTATTCCAGTAGAACCTTACTTTAATTTATATGTTACTTGTTTAGTTAAAGTTCCCGGGGTTAAATAAATAACTTGTTAATTATTCACTTAAAGTGAGTGTCAGGTCTTTCTGTTCATGACCCTCTAAACGTTAATGAAGAACAGTTCACACCTTCCCAAACACTTTCAACAGATTACGAAGCGAGGTGATCCTCTTTGGTGGGATTCGGTGTGGCATCTCAAAATGCGATTAATCTCTACACCATATATGTGTTCGTGTGTGTGTGTACACATGTATGTATGCATTTTTGTGTATTTTTGTCTCCGGGAAGGATAAGGTATTGGAGGTGTTGGCAGCCTTCAAAGTGGATAAGTCTCCAGGTCCAGATGTATTGTGTCCCAGGCTGCTGTGGGGGGCAAGGGAGGAGATTGCAGGGACTCTGACCCAAATTTTTAATCCCTCTCTGGCCACGGGGGAGTTCACAGTAAGAAGTCTCACAACACCAGGTTAAAGTCCAACAGGTTTATTTGGTAGCAAACACCATAAGCTTTCGGAGCGCTGCTCCTTCGTCAGATGGAGTGGAAATCTGACGAAGGAGCAGCGCTCCGAAAGCTTATGGTGTTTGCTACCAAATAAACCTGTTGGACTTTAACCTGGTGTTGTGAGACTTCTTACTGTGCCCACCCCAGTCCAACGCCGGCATCTCCACATCACGGGGGGGGTTGTCAGAGGATTGGAGAACAGCTAATGTGGTTCTGCTATTTAAGAAGGGTTGTACAG
Source organism: Mustelus asterias (assembly GCF_964213995.1). NCBI lineage: Eukaryota > Metazoa > Chordata > Chondrichthyes > Carcharhiniformes > Triakidae > Mustelus > Mustelus asterias. The sequence continues at coordinate 8,348,417 of NC_135834.1, read as the reverse complement.
ATAAACCAGGGAACTACAGACCAGTGAGTCTCACGTCAACGGGAAGGAATGTATTGGAGAAACTTCTGAAGGAGAGAATCCACTATCTCCACTTGCAGAGGCAAGGTTTAAACAGGGATAGTCAGCATGGCTTTGTCAAAGGGAGGTCATGCCTAACAAATTTGATTGAATTTTTTGAGAATGCGACCAGGTGTGTAGATAAGTGTAGATAAGAGTAGTGCAGTCGATGTAGTTTATATGGATTTCAGCAAAGCCTTTGACAAGGCCCCACATGGGAGACTGATAAAGAAGGTAAATACGCATGTATACAGGGTAATTTGATAAAGTGGATTCAAAATTGGCTCAGTTGTAGGAGAGAGGGTGATGACAGAAGGTTGCTTTAGCAACTGGAAGCCAGTGTCCCGTGACGTGGGAGGGTGGAGGCAGGTTGCCTCACATCCTTTAAAAAGTACCTGGATGAGCACTTGGCATGTTCAGGGCTATGGGCCAAGTGCTGGTAAATGGGATTAGGTGGGAAGTCAGGTATTTCCAATGTGTCGGTGCGGACTCGATGGGCCGAGGGGTATCTTCTGCACTGTGTTACTCTATGATTCTATGTACTCATGTGTTTATTTGAGCATTTGTATGCATGTCTGTATCTGTACATCTGTGTGGGCATGTATGTCCACGAGTTTGCATGCATTCATATGTGCGTATTTGTGTGAGTCTGTATTTGTGTGTTTGTATATGCATGGTGTGGACAGAATTTGCCTGGGCTCTAATCGTCCTCCCCTAATCACCTCACCCCCCCCTCCCCCACCCTGCCTTCCCATCATGGTTGAATAGTGCATCAACATTGAATGCAAGGGAGTCAAAGGTTATCAGAGTTAGATGGGGACTGTGGACAATCAGATCAGCCATGATCTTATTGAATGGCGGAACAGGCTTGAGGGGCCAACTCATACTCCCAGTTCATGTTTTTGTATATTACGCATGACGACTGGCCACTCTCTAACACGTATCAGACGCCAGTGAGCAACTCCGAGCAAGACTCAGGGCCTTCAGGCCAAAGGAACGGGGGAAAACTAACACGTCTCGGGCGAAAACTTTGCCGAAAAGTGGAACCGACTTCAGCGAGTCACACTGTCAGGAATTAAGAGGCTGGTGCGCTCACAGTAATGGCTGCCGCGATACCCTCCCCTCCCGGTAAGAAAGTGGCGGGGTGGGATTATCCAGCTCCTCGGTGGCATGTTTTCCGGTCGCCATTGGCCGGATCGTCCAGTCCCGCCGACGTCTACTCCGTTTGGTGCGGCACGCCCTGCCCTGCCGCTGGAGAACCCGCCGCCAGGGGTCGTCTTCGACGGGACTGGAAAGTCCCGCTGGCGGAAAGGGCGGGAAGGACTGGAAAATCCTGCCCAGTGGGGAAAAAACATCCCAGTAAAACTGGGAAATGAGAATACTGGCCCTTTTTTTTCCCGATTGGGTAACATGTATATTCGCACCCCGTATGTGTTTGTGAACATATTTTCACACTGGTGTAATGTAGTCTGGTTGGCCTAGCAGTCGGAGCATTTAATTCACATTCCACCCTGCCAAGTCTGGCTGTCAGGCCTTCCTGACATTTACGTGTGCCAACCTTAGTTACAATGGATTTTCTGTTAGAAGCCTTGCCAACTCTCATTCATTTTAAGGAACAGCCTGGCTTCACCCTGGCATCCCTCAACCTTGAACAGGCCCCGCATCGAGGTTTGAACTCTGACCTACATGGAATGGTCGCAGCCCAAAAGGAGGCCGTTCAACCCATCCTGCCTGCGCCAAACACCTTTCCCCAGATCCCGGCAGACATGTCCCTGTGGTCAAATGCTCGAAGGACTACGATTGGATGAGCAGGCTTCAGGTCACCGATGGGAGACATTGACAGCAACATCGTCAAGAGGACTTTTATCATAGAATCCCTACAGTGCCATTCGGCCCATCGAGTCTGCACCGACCACAATCCCACCCAGGCCCTATTCCCGTAACCCTACATATTTACCCTGCTGGTCCCCCTGACATTAGGGTTAATTTAGCATGGCCAATCCACCTAACCTGCACATCTTTGGACACGAAGGGGCAATTTAGCATGGCCAATCCATCTAACCGACATATCTTTGGACACGAAGGGGCAATTTAGCATGGCCAATCCACCTAACCTGCACATCTTTGGACACTAAGTAGCAATTTAGCATGGCCAATCCACCTAACCTACACATCTTTGGACACTAAGGGACAATTTAGCATGGCCAATCCACCTAACCTGCACATCTTTGGACACTAAGTAGCAATTTAGCATGGCCAATCCACCTAACCTACACATCTTTGGACACTAAGGGGCAATTTAGCATGGCCAATCCACCTAACCTACACATCTTTGGACACTAAGGGGCAATTTAGCATGGCCAATCCACCGAACCTACACATCTTTGGACACTAAGGGGAAATTTAGCATGGCCAATCCACCTAACCTACACACCTTTGGAGACTAAGGGGCAATTTAGCACGGCCAATCCACCTAACCTGCACATCTTTGGACACTAAGGGGCAATTTAGCATGGCCAATCCACCAAACCTGCACATCTGTGGAGTGTGGGAAGAAACCGGAGCACCCGGAGAAAACCCATGCAGACACGGGGAGAACGTGCAAACTCCACACAGTTACCCGAGGCCGGAATTGAACCCAGGTCCCTGGCGCTGTGAGGCAGCAGTGCTCACCACTGTGCCACCCTGCCGCCATTCAGTCCCAGAGTCATTTGGCACAGAAGGAGGCCATTCGCCTCCTCGACTTTGTACCCGCTTTCTGCAGAGCAACCCAGTCAGATCCATCCCCCACCCCGTTCTAACCCCTAGCCCCTGCAGGTTGAAGAGTGCCACCCCACTGAGCTATAGCAAAGGGGGGGGGGGACCAATTGAATCACTCTTTCAGAGAGCTGGCAACAGTGCGATGAGCTGGCTGGCCTCCTTCTGTCCATGAATTCCCATTTATGTTGCTCCCAATCAAAGGTTGCCAGCTCCCACAGCGGATGTGGCGGAGTGGGACTTGAATCCAGAACACCACTGACCCTAAGGGTGAGAGTGCGACTCCCTGAGTCCAGAGGGGTGCCGGATCCCCACTCAAAAGGGCAGGTCCCTGCCTCAAATTAGACTCAACTGCCCCCCGCAAGGGACCATGGGAGTTTCTCAGCTCTGCAGAAGTTTCAACCTGGGCACTCAGCTAACGAGCGCCACTTTACAGGAGTCCATTTGGGAAGGCAGTGGGAAGGCAAACAGCCCATTCAGTTCAAAGCAATCCCCCTGCAGCTCAATGGATTAACTTTGTTACCACAACACCCAGAGAAGTTACACTGGCATCGAATTCCAGACAAAGTCCAGCACAAAACCAGGCCATTCAGCCCCACTGGTCCATGCCAGCGCTTCTGCTCCACCTTCCTTTCCTTTTCACCTCCTCCACAAATCCTTCGTCTCCATTCTCCCTCAGGCACTCATCCAGCATTCCCGCCCATCCCAAATTCTCCCACGCTCTGGGGAAAGAACTTTCCCGATTGGACTTTTTGGTGATGATCTCAGAATCGTAGAATCCCTACAGTGCAGAAGGAGGCCATTTAGCACGGCCAATCCCCCTAACCTGCACATCTTTGGGCACTAATGGGCAATTTAGCATGGCCAATCCACCTAACCTGCACATCTTTGGACACTAAGAGGCAATTTAGCATGGCCAATCCACCTAACCTACACATCTTTGGGCACTAAGGGGCAATTTAGCATGGCCAATCCACCTAACCTGCACATCTTTGGACACTAAGAGGCAATTTAGCATGGCCAATCCACCTAACCTACACATCTTTGGACACTAAGGGGCAATTTAGCATGGCCAATCCACCTAACCTGCACATCTTTGGACACTAAGGGGCAATTTAGCATGGCCAATCCACCTAACCTACACATCTTTGGAATGTGGGAGGAAACCGGAGCACCCGGAGGAAACCCAGGCAGACACGGGGAGAATGTGCAAGCTCCACACAGACAGTGACCCGAGGCCGGAATTGAACCCGGGTCCCTGGTGCTGTGAGGTAGCAGTGCTAACCACTGTGCCACCGTGCCGCCCAATTCTATTCATGACGCCTAGTTTTAGACAGTCCCACATCTTCTCTCGGTTTATTTGACTGAAGGGGAGACGGTGGCGTAATGGCATTGTCACTGGGCTGACGCTCTGGGGGACCTGGGTTCGAATCCCACCATGGCAGATGGTGAAAATTGAATTCAATAAAAAAAATCTGGAGTTAAAAGATTGTTATTCAAAACCTGGTTCACAAATGTCCCTTTGAGGGGTGGAAGTCTGGATCACATGTGACTCCAGATCACCAGCAATGTGGAGAGGCTGACTCTGAACTACCCTTTGAAATGCTCAAGGGTAAGTAGGAAGTAGGGAAGGGCAATAAATGCCGGCCCGATGAAGTGTGCATCTTGTAGATGGTACACACGGCTGCTACTGAGCGTCGGTGGTGGAGGGAGTGAATGTTTGTGGATGGGGGGCCAATCAAGCGGGGCTGCTTTGTCCTGGATGGTGTTGAGCTTCTTGAATGTTGTTGGAGCCGCACCATCCAGGCAAGTGGGTAGTATTCCATCACACTCAGAGCTGGAGATACGACACAAATCCCTCCCTAACAGCACTGTGGGTGTACCTACACCACATGGACTGACTGATGTCCAATAACAATCCTGGAACTCCCTCCCTAACAGCACTGTGGGTGTACCTACACCACATGGACTGACTGATGTCCAATAACAGGAACAGGAGGGAACAGAAGCAACATTTTAGCATCCTTGGGGTTACCATTGTCCAGAAACTCAACTGGACTCACCACATAAACACAGTGGCTACAAGAGCAGGTCAGAGGCTGGGAATCCTGCGGTGAGTAACTCACCTCCTGACTCCCCAAAGCCTGTCCACCATCTACAAGGCACAAGTCAGGAGTGTGATGGAATACTCCCCACTTGCCTGGATGGTGCAGCTCCAACAACACTCAAGAAGCTCAACACCATCCAGGACAAAGCAGCCCCGCTTGATTGGCCCCCCATCCACAAACATTCACTCCCTCCACCACCGACGCTCAGTAGCAGCAGTGTGTACCATCTACAAGATGCACTGCAGCAACTCACCAAGGCTCCTTAGACAGCACCTTCCAAACCCACAACCACTTCCATCTAGAAGGACAAGAGCAGCAGATACCTGGGAACACCACCACCTGCAAGTTCCCCTCCAAGCCACTCACCATCCTGACTGGGAAATATATCACCGTTCCTTCACTGTCGCTGGGTCAAAATCCTGGAACTCCCTCCCTAACAGCATTGTGGGCGTCCCTACACCACATGGACTGACTGATGTCCAATAACAATCCTGGAACTCCCTCCCTAACAGCACTGTGGGTGTACCTACACCACATGGACTGACTGATGTCCAATAACAATCCTGGAACTCCCTGTCTAACAGCACTCTGGGTGTACCTACACCACCTGGACTGACTGATGTCCAATAACAATCCTGGAACTCCCTCCCTAACAGCACTGTGGGTGTACCTACACCACATGGACTGACTGATGTCCAATAGCAATCCTGGAACTCCCTCCCTAACAGCACTGTGGGTGTACCTACACCACATGGACTGACTGATGTCCAATAACAATCCTGGAACTCCCTCCCTAACAGCACTGTGGGTGTACCTACACCACATGGACTGACTGATGTCCAATAACAATCCTGGAACTCCCTCCCTAACAGCACTGTGGGTGTACCTACACCACATGGACTGACTGATGTCCAATAACAATCCTGGAACTCCCTCCCTAACAGCACTGTGGGTGTACCTACACCACATGGACTGACTGATGTCCAATAACAATCCTGGAACTCCCTCCCTAACAGCACTGTGGATGTACCTACACCACATGGACTGACTGATGTCCAATAACAATCCTGGAACTCCCTCCCTAACAGCACTGTGGGTGTACCTACACCACAGGGACTGCAGTGATTCAAGGTGGCAGCTCACCACCACCTTCTCAAGGGGCAACTAGGGATGGGCAATAAATGCTGGGCCCAGCCAGCGACGCCCACATCCCACTGATGTCCAATAATAAACGGAACATCAGGCTGTAAATGGTTCTGAGTGCATTTAAGTGTTTCCAAAGTTGAACTGAGAACTGGTTACAGCATGAGGTGATGGCTATGTTCTTTAATTAGCTCAAGGTCCTTGCAGTTCCAGAATAGATTCTGCTGGAGACTGTGCTGAATCTGTATGTGAACTGAATATTTCTGATTGCACTGTTAGGCTGCAACAAACATAAAATAAGATGTTTTTCCCCCAAAATACACGACCAGCCGATGTGTGGAGAAATGCACTTTTGATTTGCAGTGTCCTGCCCATCGGGACACGGGCTTTGTAACATCAGAGACGGATACAAGGGAGGGCAGGAACTCGGAGTTCAATTCCCACAGGAACTCTGGGTTCAATTCCCACTTCACGACCTGATGGCCATGGAGTCACAAAGATATACAGCACGGAAACAGGCCCTTCGTCCATGCCGATCAGATTTCATACAACCCCTACACTGCGGAAGGAGGCCATTCAGCCCATCACGTCTGCACCGATCACACCACCCAGGCCCTATCCCCATAACCCCATGCATTTACCCTAGCTGATTCCCCTGACACTCAGGGATAATTTAGCATGGCCAATCCACCTAATCCGCACATCTTCGGACTGTGGGAGGAAACCGGAGCACCCGGAGGAAACCCACGCAGACATGGGGAGAACGTGCAAACTCCACACAGTCACCCGAGGCCAGAATCGAACCCGTGTCCCTGGCTCTGTGAGGCAGCAGTGCTAACCACTGCGCTACCGTGCCGCCTGGTTCCTAAACTGAACTAGTCCCATTTGCCTGCGTTTGGCCCATATCCCTCTCAACCTTTCCCATCCAGGCATATTGGCAGATATTACAGGCTGATAATCGACTGGTTTGGCCACGTTATGAACACACAGAGAGGCCGTGGGGTGCAGGTACATAACTTCCTTGAACGAGGCATCACAGGTAGAGAGGATGGTGAAGAAGGCGCTTGGCACACTGCTTCAAATGTCCTTTAACATATTGTCATTGTCCCCGCCTCTACCACCTCCTCTGGCAGCTTATTCCATACACACACCACCCTCTGTGTGAAAAAGTTGCCCCTCGGGTCCCCTTTCCCCTCTCACCTTTAACGTACACCCTCTAGTTTTGGACTCCCCTACCCTGGGGAAAAGAGCGTGGCTTATTCACCTTATCGACGCCCCTCATGATTTTATAAACCTCTATTATACCACCCCTCATCCTCCAACGCTCCAGGGAAAAAAGTCCCAGCCTATCCAGCCTCTCCTTATAATTCAAACCTTCCAGTTCCGCTAACATCCTTGTCAATCTTTTCTTACATCCTTTTCAGTTTAATAACATCCTTCCTATAGCAGGTTGACCAGAATTGTACTCCAAATGTGGCCTTACCAATGTCTTGTACAGTTGTAACATAACATCCCAACTCCTGAACTCAGTGCAGGTTAGGTGGATTGGCCATGCTAAATTGCCCCTGAGTGTCCAAAGGTGTGCAGGTTAGGTGGACTAGCCAGGCTAAATTGCCCCTGAGTGTCCAAAGGTGTGCAGGTTAGGTGGACTAGCCAGGCTAAATTGCCCCTTAGTGTCCAAAGATGTCTGGGTTAGGTGGATTATGATGTGGAGATGCCGGCGTTGGACTGGGGTAAACACAGTAAGAAGTTTAACAACACCAGGTTAAAGTCCAACAGGTTTATTTGGTAGCAAAAGCCACACAAGCTTTCGAGGCTCTAAGCCCCTTCTTCAGGTGAGTGGGAATTCTGTTCACAAACAGAATTTATAAAGACACAGACTCAATTTACATGAATAATGGTTGGAATGCAAATACTTACAACTAATCCAGTCTTTAAGAAACAAAACAATGGGAGTGGAGAGAGCATCAAGACAGGCTAAAAAGATGTGTATTGTCTCCAGACAAGACAGCCAGTGAAACTCTGCAGGTCCACATGCCTGGATGGGAAAGGTTTAGAGGGATATGGGCCAAATGCAGGCAAATGGGACTAGTTCAGTTTAGGAACCAGGCGGCACGGTAGCGCAGTTGCGTGGACCTGCAGAGTTTCACTGGCTGTCTTGTCTGGAGACAATACACATCTTTTTAGCCTGTCTTGATGCTCTCTCCACTCCCATTGTTTTGTTTCTTAAGGACTGGATTAGTTGTAAGTATTCGCATTCCAACCATTATTCATGTAAATTGAGTCTGTGTCTTTATAAATTCTGTTTGTGAACAGAATTCCCACTCACCTGAAGAAGGGGCTTCGAGCCTCGAAAGCTTGTGTGGCTTTTGCTACCAAATAAACCTGTTGGACTTTAACCTGGTGTTGTTAAACTTCTTAGGTGGATTAGCCATGCTGAGTTGCCCCTTAGTATCCAAATGTGTGTAGGTTAGATGGATTGGCCATGCTAAATTGCCCCTTAGTGTCCAAAGATGTGTGAGTTAGGTGGATTAGCCAGGCTAAATTGCCCCTTAGTATCCAAAGATGTGTAGGTTCGATGGATTGGCCATGCTAAATTTCCCCTTAGTGTCCAAAGATGTGTAGGTTAGATGGATTGGCCATGCTAAATTTCCCCTTAGTGTCCAAAGATGTATAGGTTAGGTGGATTGGCCATGCTAAATTGCCCCTTAGTATCCAAATAATTATTTGGCCATTGTTACGCCATTCACAAACCCTTCCATTACTCAATCACTCTGTGACAAGCTCCTGAAAATCGGACCTCCATTTGCCCTTTTACCAGTCTGACCCCTCTCGTCCAGCACACGTGGTATAATGTAACGTCATTTTTCACATTCATTCTGTCTGCTTCTTGCGAATCCCTCCTTCACAGTCCTTTCAACCAATCCAAAGCCCTTCCCAGGATTTATCCGAAGGCTGTTGCTGGCCTTGCTTACTGGCTTGAACTCAGTGAGGCCTAATTTCAGTCAGGCCTGGGGCCTAGCTGTCCCAGCACATGGTCTGTTCCCTGTTCACAGGGCAAGTCCATGAGCAATTTGCAGCAGGGAACCATACCCAGGACCCCAGACCGATTGCCCCTGAGTGAGAGAATAAGATATAAGAGTCGTGGTGTTCACCCCTGTACGAGAAGAGATTTCTTCAGGGACATATACTGTTACTAAGCAAAACAGATCGGAATAGTACTGCCGGGCATACCACAGAGCCACGTTAACCACACAATGATACAAAGAATTACTCGCAGTTGTACGCATGAGCAACAGAAGCCTCATTTTCATTCACAAAAACCAAAAGGCAAAGGTTCATGGGATATTGCCACGGGTCCACCATCATGGCAACAGCCTGCATTTATATAGCGCCTCTTTAAAGTTGTAAAACCATGAGGAGTCGGAGCAGAAGTAGACCATTTGGCCCATCAAATCTGCTCCATCATTCAATGAAATCATGACTGATCTGATCATAGAATCTCTACAGTACAGAAGCCTACATTCAGCCCATCGAGTCTACACCGACCACAATCCCACCCGGGCCCTATTCCCGCAACCCCATACATTTACCTTGCTAATCCCCCTGACACTAGGGTCAATTTAGCATGGCCAATCCACCTGACCCACACATCTTTGGACACTAAGGAGCAATTTAGCATGGCCAATCCATCTAACCCGCACGTCTTTGGACAGTGGGAAGAAACCAGAGCACCCGGAAGAAACCCACGCAGACACGGGGAGGACGTGTAGACTCCACACAGACAGTGACCCGAAGCCGGAATTGAACCCGGGTCCCTGGCGCTGTGAGGCAGCAGTGCTAATCACTGTGCCATCATCCTTAACTCAACTTTCCCACCTTATCCCCATAACCCTCGATTCCCTTACTAATTAAAAATCTATCTCAGCCTTGAACATACTGAATGACCTCTGCGGGAAAGAATTCCACAGATTCACTCCCCTCTGAGAAGAAAAAATCCCTCCTAATCTCTGTGTTAAATGGGTGACCCCCTTATTCCGAGATGCTGCCCTCTGGTCCGAGACTCTCCCACAACCTCTCAGCATCTACCCTGTTAAGCCCCCTGAGAATACACCAACATAGAACATAGAAAAGCTACAGCACAAACAGGCCCTTCGGCCCACAAGTTGTGCCGAACATGTCCCTACCTACTAGGCTTACCTATAACCCTCGATCTTACTAACTTCCATGAACTTATCCAAAAGTCTCTTAAAAGACCCTATCGAATCCGCCTCCACCACCACTACCGGCAGCCGATTTCACACACCCACCACCCTCTGAGTGAAAAACTTACCCCTAACATCTCCTCTGTACCTATTCCCCAGCACCCTAAACCTGTGACCTCTTGTGGCAACCATTTCAGCCCTGGGTAAAAGCCTCTGAGAATCCACTCTATCAATACCCCTCAACACCGACGTGCTTTGCAAGAGCATGACTCAAACAATACTTGACACATTTGGCGATAGAACCATAGAACCATAGAAAACTACAGCTCAGAAACAGGCCTTTTGGCCCTTCTTGTCTGTGCCGAACCATTTTATGCCTAGTCCCACTGACCTGCACTTGGACCATATCCCTCCACACCCCTCTCATCCATGAACCCGTCCAAGTTTTTCTTAAATGTTAAAAGTGACCCCGCATTTACCACTTTATCCGGCAGCTCATTCCACACTCCCACCACTCTCTGCGTGAAGAAGCCCCCCCTAATATTCCCTTTAAACTTTTCTCCTTTCACCCTTAACCCATGCCCTCTGGTCTTTTTCTCCCCTAGCCTCAGCGGAAAAAGCCTGCTTGCATTCACTCTATCTATACCCATCAAAATCTTATACACCTCTATCAAATCTCCCCTCAATCTTCTACGCTCCAGGGAATAAAGTCCCAACCTATTCAATCGCTCTCTGTAACTCAGCTTCTCAAGTCCCGGCAACATCCTTGTGAACCTTCTCTGCACTCTTTCAATCTTATTTACATCCTCCCTGTAACTAGGTGACCAAAACTGTACACAATACTCCAAATTCGGCCTCACCAATGCCTTATATAACCTTACCATAACACTCCAACTTTTATACTCGATACTCCGATTTATAAAGGCCAATGTACCAAAGGCACTCTTTACGACCCTATCCAACTGTGACGTCACTTTTAGGGAATTCTGTACCTGTATTCCCAGATCCCTCTGTTCAACTGCACTCTTCAGAGTCCTACCATTTACCCTGTACGTTCTTCTTTGGTTTGTCCTTCCAAAGTGCAATATCTCACACTTGTCTGCGTTAAATTCCATTTGCCATTTTTCAGCCCATTTTTCTAGTTGGTCCAAATCCCTCTGCAAGCTTTGAAAACCTTCCTCACTGTCCACTACACCTCCAATCTTTGTATCATCAGCAAACTTGCTGATCCAATTTACCACATTATCATCCAGATCATTGATATAGATGACAAACAACAATGGACCCAACACCGATCCCTGCGGCACACCACTAGTCACAGGCCTCCACTCAGAGAAGCAATCCTCCACAACCACTCTCTGGCTTCTTCCATTGAGCCAGTGTCTTTTCCAATTTACTACCTCCCCATGTATACCTAGCGACTGAACCTTCCTAACTAATCTCCCATGAGGGACCTTGTCAAAGGCCTTGCTGAAATCCAGGTAGACAACATCCACCGCCTTCCCTTCATCCACTTTCCTGGTAACCTCCTCGGAAAACTCTAATAGATTGGTCAAACATGACCTACCACGCACAAAGCCATGTTGACTCTCCCTAATAAGTCCCTGTCTATCCAAATATTTGTAGATCCTATCCCTTATCACACCTTCCAATAACTTGCCCACCACCGACGTCAAACTTACTGGCCGATAATTTACCGGATTTCTTTTGGAACCTTTTTTAAACAACGGAACAACATGAGCCACCCTCCAATCATCCGGCACCTCCCCCGTGAATACTGACATTTTAAATATGTCTGCCAGGGCCCCTGCAAGTTCAACACTAGCTTCCCTCAAGGTCCGTGGGAATACCCTGTCCGGTCCTGGGGATTTATCCACTCTGATTTGCCTCAAGACAGCGAGCACCTCCTCCCCTTTAATCTGTAAAGGTTCCATGGCCTCCCTACCTGTTTGCCCTCTTTCCATAGACTCCATGCCCGTTTCCTCAGTAAATATGGATGCAAAAAAACCATTTAGTATCTCCCCCATCTCTTTTGGTTCCATACACAGTGTACCACTCTGGTCTTCAAGAGGACCAATTTTATCCCTCACTATCCTTTTGCTCCTAACATACCTATAGAAGCTCTTTGGATTTTCCTTCACTCTGTCTGCCAAGGCAACCTCATGTCTTCTTTTAGCCCTCCTGATTTCCCTCTTAAGTAGCTTCTTGCACTTTTTATACTCCTCGAGCATCTGATGTGTTCCTTGCTGCCTGTACATTTCATACAACTCTCTCTTCCTCTTAATCAGTGTTATAATCTCCCTCGAGAACCAAGGCTCCTTATTCCTATTTACTTTGCCTTTAATCCTGACAGGAACATACAAACTCTGCACTCTCAAAATTTCTCCTTTGAAGGCCTCCCACTTTCCATTTACATCCTTACCAGAAAACAGCCTGTGCCAATCCACACTTCCCAGATCCCTTCTCATTTCATCAAATTTGGCCTTTTTCCAGTTCAGAACTTCAACCCGAGGATCAGATCTATCCTTATCCACGATCAGGTTGAAACTAATGGCATTATGATCACTGGATCCAAAGTGTTCCCTCACACTCACATCCGTCACCTGCCCTAACTCATTTCCCAATAGGAGATCCAATATCGCATCCTCTCTAGTTGGCACCTCTATATACTGATGTAGAAAATTCTCCTGAACACATTTTACAAACTCTACCCCGTCTAAACCTTTAACAGTATGCGAGTCCCAATCTATATGTGGAAAATTAATGTTAGGTCAGGTGACAAAACACTCGGTCGAAGATGGCAGAGTGCTTTAAAAGGAGAGAGAGAGATGGAGAGGTGTCGGGAGAGGATTCAGAGTTAAGGTCAGGAGCTGATAGTTGGCCTGAGCAGGTTATTGGCATGTGGAGGGGATAACCCATCTGTGGAGATGGAGGCCCCCCCACTACGGCTCCTCCAGGCTCCACAGGGAAGCCGCAGCTTTTAGGCCGGGAGGCTGAGGTCAAAATGGAAAAGTGCCCACAGCCCATGGAAGAGATAGTAAAGTTGGTGGGTTACTGAACTGAAGGTCTGAGCTTTGACCCCATGTCAAATCCGCTGATTTCAGCAGGGACAGTTGAAAAATTGGGCGTAGTACAATGTTGACTTTTAAAAAGCATTTAGACAGTTACATGGGTACGATGGGTATAGAGGGATATGGGCCAAATGCGGGCAATTGGGATTAGCTTAGGGGTTTAAATAAAAAGGGCGGTATGGACAAGTTGGGCCGAAGGGCCTGTTTCCATGCTGTAAACCTCTATGACTCTATCCGCATTGTTTCGTCCTTTTGAAGGGTCACCACCGCTGTGATGTAGGAAATTCGACCGCCAACACGCGCACAGCAAGATCCCACAAACAGCAATGTGGTGACGGCCACATAATCAGTGGATGGTGGACACGGAGCAGTGTGCAGGCTTCTTCCAGGCCAGACCATCTCCCCCCGCCCCCCTTTCACCAGGTAATCCCAGGGAAGATTGTGGGACACGGAGGGGGGGGGAGATAGGCCCTGCCTCTCGGTGGGGGCAGTCCTGGGTGGGAGACTGGTCTGGCTGTCAATCCAATGAGGAGAGGGGAGGAGAAGGTAATCCTCGGTGTCGCTCGGCAGCCCGAGAGGTAGACGTGGGCAGACCTGCTCCTCTCTGGTGCAGAGGGGTGTGGTGACACAGGCTGGGTGGTGTTTTATTACAATCATTGGGATTCCAGCGCAAACCGGTTTGATAATAAGCTTCAAGCTGAGGACAGGCCCAAAGCCGTACACGTTCCATTCTTCCCAGCAGAACGGGGAGACAGATTGAAGCCAGATTGTAACGATCGGTCCGGGACTTGCTATATTAAGCGCAGAAGTCGATGCTGAAAGATTTCCCGCTGAACTCCCAAGGGTCGCAGCCAGGTGAAAGTCCCGTTAATCTCATTCTGCCGCCTGATTAAAAAAAAGAGGTTGCCACGGCAGCAGGGGGACTGGCGGCTCGGCCTCAAAGTGTGTCATAGGATCTTCAATGTTCCCCTGGAATAACCACAGTGCCCGCCTGGAGGGCAGTGTGCCTGACAAGGTGGCACTCCCTCAGCCTTGCACTGAACCAAGAACAAAGTACAGCACAGGAACAGGCCCTTCGGCCCTCCAAGCCCATGCTGATCACAATGCCCACTGCACGGGTGGCACGGTGGCACAATGGTTAGCACTGCTGCCTCACAGTGCCAGGGACCTGGGTTCGATTCCTGGCCTCGGGTCACTGTCTGTGTGGAGTCTGCACGTTCTCCCCGTGTCTGCGTGGGTTTCTTCCGGGTGCTCCGGTTTCCTTACAACAGTCCAAAGATGTGTAGGTTAGGTGGATTGGCCATGCTAAATTGCCCCTTAGTGTCCAAAGAAGTGCAGGTTAGGTGGATTGGCCGTGCTAAATTGTCCCTTAGTGTCCAAAGATGTGCAGGTTAGGGGGATTGGCCATGCTAAATTGCCCCTTAGTGTCCAAAGATGTGCAGGTTAGGGGGATTGGCCATGCTAAATTGCCCCTTAGTGTCCAAAGATGTGCAGGTTAGGTGGATTGGCCGTGCTAAATTGCTCCTTAGTGTCCAAAGATGTGCAGGTTAGGTGGATTGGCCATGCTAAATTGCCCCCTAGTGTCAGGGGGATTAGCAGGGGAAATGTCAGGGGTTACGGAAATAGGGCCTGGGTGGGATTGTGGTCGGTACAGTCTCGATGGGCCGAATGGTTCTATGAACCGCCACGTCTTTCGGACTGTGGGAGGAAACTGGAGCACCCGGAGGAAACCCACGCAGACACAGGGAGAACGTGCAAACTCCACACAGACAGTGACCCGAGCCGGGAATCTAACCCGGGTCTCTCGCGCTGTGAGGCAGCTGCGCTAACCACTGTGCCGCCAAGCCACCCACATTTTGAGGCCTTCGAAGAAGGCTGTATTGGAGAGTCATGGAATGGTTCCAGGAGAGAAGGAGATCGATTGGCCCACCATGCCAAATCCAGCTCTTTGGAAGGTTAACTCATCAAATCCCACTGCCCTCAGCCCTGTTAGTTTTTATTTTTGCTTCAAATAACGATCTAATTCTCTTCTGAAAGCCTGGATTCAATCTGCCTTCACCACACTCTCAGGCAGCAAATCCCAGTTCCTAACCACTCGCCATGTGAAAAACAAAATTAATTTCCCTCGTGTCACTGTCGATTCGCTTGTTGAGACGAGCTACCCAGCCTCCGGGCATTTAGTTTTAAATAGGTTGAGAGAAAAGCGTGGGCTTCGGGGTGATTTAATTAAAGAATTTGAACTGATTATGGGACCAGGCTGTGTCAGTGTGAAAAGATGCTGTGAATAAGATGGGGGCAAGAAAACAGCCCCTGCCGCCGGGTTCAATGGTGGGCAAGCGGGCGCGGGAATTCTGCCAGTATCCGACTTTACACCAGTGTGCGTTTCCCAAGGGATCGTCCGCTGGCGCCCGCCATGATGGATTGAGAATCCCGCTGGAGGTTGGTGTAAAACTGATTTGTATCCCACGAATGGGATGCCGAGGAAGGCCCAACCGGAATCTTCCATCCACGTCCGATTCTCCTCGATGCCATCTGTTACATACTTAAAAGGGTGTCAGGTTGCTTTAAGAGCTGATCCCTTGATTTGATGGCGATGTCATTCGGGTGTTGCACTCAGGCTGCTGTTTCACTGTCAGTTTTGTACTCTGCAGTGCAAAGAGCAGCTCTTCAATAAAACCTGTTGTGTGTTACTTTGAATCTACGCGTGCAAACCATGTTCTGTTCTTCCTGTTAAAACATACGACCCCTAACAGAGTTAGGACATGAAACCAGTGGGAAAACACACCGGTGCACAACACTGCTTCCAGAGTTCGGGATGGAGGTTGCCAGCAACCCAGGACTCCAGAACACTGGAGGAATGGGGCGGGGGGGGGGGGGGGACAACATTTGCAGGTGGACCTTCCAGATTCAGTATCATCGAGGAGGTCTATCTTTCGGCTGCAGAGTGTTCCTGGGGATCCATCTTCAGGGATCTCCATTGAAGGACCTTCTTTCGTCAATAGTGGGTCAGTGATGCTGGGCGCCTTTTCAATATGGTGCCCGGGTAGGATGGCAGACTACGTGCCATCCAGGCTTGCGCCGCCACAGAATATGGCGCAAAACACCTGGGTGCATTAACGGTCAGGGCCGGAAGATTTGGCGTGTATTCCTGCCGGACTCCGCAACGGGTAACACCCAGAATTCCCACCCCCACCTCTTTCCCCCTCATAGATGCAATAAATTCTCTCCAGCAAGTTGAGGGGTCTTACAGATTTGATTTATTATTGTCACATGTATTGGGATACAGTGAAAAGTATTGTTTCTTGCACTCGATACAGACAAAGCATACCGTTCATAGAGAAGGAAACAAGAGAGAGCAGAAGGTAGTGTTACAGTCATAGCTCGGGTGTAGAGAAAGATCAGCTTAATGCGAGGTAGGTCCATTCAAAAGTCTGATGGCAGCAGGGAAGAAGCTGTTCTTGAGTCGGTCGGTACGTGACCTCAGACTTTTGTATCTTTTTCCTGAAGGAAGAAGGTGGAAGAGAGAATGTCCGGGGTATTTGGGGTCGTTAATTATGCTGGCTGCTTTGCCGAGGCAGCGGGAAGTGTAGACAGAGTCAATGGATGGGAGACTGGTTTGCATGATGGATTGGGCTACATTCATGACCTTTTGTAGTTTCTTGCGGTCTTAGGCAGAGCAGGAGACAAACCAAGCTGTGATACAACCAGAAAGAATGCTTTCTATGGCGCATCTGTAAAAGTTGGTGAGAGTCGTAGCTGACATGCCAAATTTCCTTAGTCTCCTGAGAAAGTAGAGGCGTTGGTGGGCTTTCTTAACCATAGTGTCAGCATGGAGGGACCAGGACAGGTTGTTGGTGATCTGGACACCTAAAAACTTGTTATGGCGTGCCAAGTACTCACCCAGGTACTTTATAAGGGATGCGAGGCATCCCGCCTCCACCACCCTCCCAGGCCGCGCATTCCACACCCTCACCACCCTCTGGGTAAAAATGTTTTTCCTCAAATCCCCTCTAAACCTCCCACCCCTCATATGTAACTTGCGTCCCCTCGTAACTGACCCTTCAACTCAGGGGAACAGCTGCTCCCTATCCACTTTATCCATGTCCCTCATAATCTTGTACATCTCGATCAGGTCACCCCTCAGTCTTCTCTGCTCCAGAGAAAACAACCCAAGCCTACCCAACCTCTCTTCATAACTTAAATGTTCCATCCCAGGCAGCATCCTGGTGAATCTCCTCTGCACCCCCTCCAGTGCAATCACGTCCTTCCTATAATGTATTGTTTCTTGCGCGCTCTACAGACAAAGCATACTGTTCATAGAGTATATAGCGGAGAAGGAAAGGAGAGGGTGCAGAATGTAGTGTTACAGTCACAGATAGGGTGTAGAGAAAGATCAGCTTAATATTCTTTACTGGTCCACTATCCCAGCACAGAGGGGTTTACATTACACAAAGCGTTGGCGACACTTGGGAATGAGTTCCTGGTTTGAGTTAACTGAATCTTGTCACTTCAACAATGAATGGCTTTCCCTGAAATGGCTCCAATCATAAGGGTCTCCGAATGGCAGCAAGTCGAGGCACTGGGACACACAAAGGAAATGTTTTGCACACTCTGATCACAACCCTTGCCTTCAGCCAGCAAGGTCTTCATTACAGGCTGTCAAAGATCCAACCCCATTGAACAGCTGAGTCACTGGGTGGGATTCTCCAGCCGCGCTCGCTGCAAAACCCCGCCCGAGAGCAACCGACCTTTGCATGGTCCGCCCCTCCCCACACCGGCCCGCTACGATTCCTGTCGCGGGCGGGACGGAACGGGAATTCTCCCCCCATTACCGCACAGAAAGAGGCCATTCAGCACATGAAGCCCCTGCTATCTCTCTCTAGACCAACCCAGTCAGTCCCGTTCTCCCCCCTCCCCGTATCCCCGCAAGTTTATTTCTCTCAAACAACCGTCCAATTTCCTTTGGAAATCATTCCTGGTAGGCAGCGAGTTCTGGATCATTCTTACTCGCCGTGTAAAATAAGTTCCTCCTCATCCACCCCGCCTCTTCCCCAAAACCTTAAATCTGTGTCCCCCTAATCCTTGCACCATCAGCCAATGGGAACAGTTTCTGTTTGTCTATCTTATCTAAACCTGTCATAATCTTGTAAACCTCGATCAAATCTTCCTTCAATCACCTTCGCTCCAAGGGGAACAACCCCAGTTTCTCTGACCCTAACCTTGGAGCTAAAACCCCTTCATCCCTGGAACTCTGGTAAATCTCTCTGTGCACCCTCTCGAGGACCCTCACATCCTTCCTAAAGCGCGGGGACCAGAACTGGACACAACATTCCAGTCGAGGCCTGACCAGAGTTTTATGACAGAACAAAAAGAGGGCCTTTCATCCCCACTCCT
The DNA here is from genome assembly GCF_964213995.1 of Mustelus asterias. Taxonomy (NCBI): domain Eukaryota; kingdom Metazoa; phylum Chordata; class Chondrichthyes; order Carcharhiniformes; family Triakidae; genus Mustelus; species Mustelus asterias. The sequence goes on along the minus strand of NC_135834.1, from coordinate 8,329,682 downwards.
TCCACACGAAGTGGCCAATCTCTACCACACGCTCGCCTCAGGTTAGTCTGCTGGAAGAAGTGATTGGCAGGTTAAAAATTCCCCTGAAGCAACAGACATGCTTCATGGAAGCTCTAAAACTGCCGTCTAAATTTACCATCCCCATTCCTCAAGCCTCACCAGCCACATTCCATGGATGACATCCCCTCCCCATGGGACAAACAAGATTAAAACTGGAATGCAAAAAAGGAGGGAACCTTCAAATGGGTAATCGCTCTGGGATCTATCCCCGGTCACGTTTGAAGTTTTGTTTTGTCTTATAAACTGGCAGACCTCCTGTGGGTGTGCCCACAGTAATTCTGGTGAAGTGCTGTTTTACATAGATGTACCGCACTATGTGATGCTCGGTGCTGTTACTCAGAAGCAGCCCGTCACTTTAAGGCCCCAATCCTCAATCGCTTTCACAGTCCGAGGGGGGCAATTAGTCCTTTATTGCTCCTGGGGGAGATGTCTGTGTCGCGCCTGAAGCTGTCAGCCAGAGGCTCACTGGAAATTAGGCCTCAGGCCTCAGTTCAGCAAAACTGGCAAGCTGTGGACGCCTTCCAGCTCACCAGTTGGGGTCTTGGGAGATTCATGTCTCCTGTCTCCACATCAAGGTCGGTTTAAAAAATAGTGAAACGTTGCTTTATGTGGCAACCTCCAGCTTGGACAGGTGTTAAAACATATATCTACAGATGACATACTTCAGTGTGGCCTTGAGGGAGTGCTGTCCTGTCAGACGGGACATGAGGCCCCGTTTGCTCTCCCAGGTTGACGCAAATGATTCCACGGCACCATTTTGGGAGGAGCTGGGAAGTTCCCCCTCGTATTCTAGGCCAACTTTTATCCCTCAACCGACATCACAATGTCAGATTATCTGGTCACAATCTGAGTCCTGTTGGATTTTGCTGTCCACAAAATGGCTGCCATGCTTCCCATGCCACACCTTGGAAGCTTTTCATTGGCTGCGAAGCGCTGAGGATGTGAAAAGCATTGTGGGAAACACATGCGACAATTTCCCCGAGAAATCCAAGATGGCCACCACAGCATTATGGGTGGCTTCACCACACAAGCTCACAGTGCAGCCACTATTCTGCAAACAGAGGCTTCCTCGGGTGTTGAATGGAGGCTGAGATGGCTCCCTGCAGGCATTGCGTTTAAAATTAATGGGTTTTGCCAGAAGACATCTCGAGTCAGGATCTCAAAATGGCCAAAGACTGCAACCGTATCTGGCTAGGTGTTGGATTTCTCTGAAAGTTAAAGGTAACCTTCTAGACACTGCCCCAATGAGCAAAGCAAAGAAATGATGGAGGCAGTAAATTGAAAGAAATATCTTTGTTATAAAAGTAAAAAGCAAAATACTGCAGATGCTGGAATCCGAAACAAAAACAGAAAATGCTGGAAAATCTCAGCAGGTCTGACAGCATCTGTGGAGAGAGAATAGAGTCAACGTTTCGAGTCTGGATGAACCTGACGAAATCAGAGCTCTGACAAAGGGTCACTCAGACTCGAAACGTTGGCTCTATCCTCTCCCCACAGACGCTATCAGACCTGCTGAGATTTTCCAGCATTTTTCCGATTTTGTTTGTCGTAAAAGTGTTGGAGACAGGCCGAAGAAAAGACGGATGAAGAGTCTGCTAGCTTCCTGATTGGCTGGGGAGGTGGCGTACCACAATGATGGACATGTTGGCTGACCAATGGGGTGGAGGTGGAGGTCATGTGACAGAACCTCCAGCCAGGGTTGGCACCCATCCAACTCCCCCTACCCCAGCATCTTCCTTTTGCACAAGGTCTCTCACTCTAAGCTGCTGTTAATGTTAGCCCCGTGTTTTCGACTCCCTTCTCAAAGCTTTGAGTAGGTTACTGCCTCACACTGGTACCTTTTGGCGAAGATCAAGTGTAGTTTGTTGATCCTACACTTGATTGATGTCAGTGAGGTTACACTGAGGCTTCACGGAATCCGTGCAATGCAGAAGGAGGCCATTCGGCCCATTGAGTCTGCGCCAACCACAATCCCACCCAGGCCCTATCCCCATAACCCCACACATTTACCCTGCTAATCCCCCTGACACTGAGGGTCAATTTAGCATGGCCAATCAACCTAACCTGCACATCTTTGGAGTGTGGGAGGAAACCGGAGCACCCGGAGGAAACCCACGCAGACACGGGGAGAACATGCAGACTCCACACAGACAGTGACCCAAGTCGGGGAATCGAACCCGGGTCCCTGGCGCTGTGAGGCGGCAGTGCCAACCACTGTGCCACCGTGCCATGCTAAATTCTCCCTCAGTGCACTCGAAGCAATTTTTTAAAACACCATCAGATGAAGCTCAGATCAAGCCCAGGAGGGGGTGCAATGCCTGCTCCTATCAGCTTGGATCTTGTTGATCAAGCCCAAGACAGGGAAAGTGGGCCCTGTCGTGTCAGCTCGGATCTGTCATGTCTCTCTTGTAGGGACTTTGATTGGACCAATATGTTTTTTGCTTATTTGATTTTGATTTGATTTATTATTGTCACATGTATTGGGATACAGTGAAAAGTATTGTTTCTTGCGCGCTATACAGACAAAGCATACCGTTCATAGAGAAGGAAAGGAGAGGATGCAGAATGTAGTGTTACAGTCACAGATAGGGTGTAGAGAAAGATCAACTTAATATTTGATTTATTATTGTCACATGTATTGGGATACAGTGAAAAGTATTGTTTCTTGCGCGCTATACAGACAAAGCATACCGTTCATAGAGTACATCAGGGAGAAGGAAAGGAGAGGGTGCAGAATATAGTGTTACAGTTACAGATAGGGTGTAGAGAAAGATCAGCTTAATATTTGATTTATTATTGTCACATGTATTGGGATACAGTGAAAAGTATTGTTTCTTGCGCGCTATACAGACAAAGCATACCGTTCATAGAGAAGGAAAGGAGAGGGTGCAGAATGTAGTGTTACAGTCACAGATAGGGTGTAGAGAAAGATCAACTTAATATTTGATTTATTATTGTCACATGTATTGGGATACAGTGAAAAGTATTGTTTCTTGCGCGCTATACAGACAAAGCATACCGTTCATAGAGAAGGAAAGGAGAGGGTGCAGAATGTAGTGTTACAGTCATAGCTAGGATGTAGAGAAAGATCAACTTAGTGCAAGGTAGGACCATACAAAGGTCTGACAGCAGCAGGGAAGAAGCTGTTCTTGAGTCGGTTGGTACGTGACCTCAGACTTTTGTATCTTTTTCCCGACGGAAGAAGGTGGAAGAGGGAATGTCCGGGATGCGTGGGATCCTTAATTATGCTGACTGCTTTTCCGAGGCAGCGGGAAGTGTAGACAGAATTTCTAAATTGTAGAATCCCTGCAGTGCAGAAGGAGGCCACTCGGCCCATCGAGTCTGCACCGACCACAATCCCACCCAGGCCCCATCCCCACAACCCCACACATTTACCTTAGCTAGTTCCCCTGACACTAAAGGGCAATTTAGCACGGCCAATCAACCTAACCCGCACACCTTTGGACTGTGGGAGGAAACCGGAGCACTCGGAGGAAACCCACGCAGACACGGGGAGAATGTGCAAACTCCACTCAGACAGTGACCCGAGCCGGGAATCGAACCTGGGTCCCTGGTGCTATGAGGCAGCAGCGCTAACCACTGTGCCCCGTGCCGCTCACATGGATGGGAGGCTGGTTTGTGTGATGGACTGGGCTTCGTTCACGACCCTTTGTCGTTCCTTGCAGTCTTGGGCAGAGCAGGAGCCATACCAAGCTGTGATACAACCAGAAAGGATGCTTTCTCTGGTGCATCTGTAAAAGATGGTGAGAGTCGAGCTGACATGCCGAATTTCCTTAGTCTTCTGAGAAAGTAGAGGCGTTGGTGGGTTTTCTTAACTATAGTGTCGGCATGGGGGGGACCAGGACAGGTTGTTGGTGATCTGGACACCTAAAAACCTGAAGCTCTCGACCCACCACTGTTGGGTATTTAAAAAAAACTGCCTCACACTGGCACACGGGTTTGACTTCAGCTAAATGCTTCCAAATCTGCCACAGTGGGTGGAAGTTGGAAAGCGAACGTACTAACTTTCTCCATTCGCACGCCTTGTTCTTTTATCCCTCTGCTTTTGACAGCAGGTTACGCGCGCAAAAGTCACCATGCCCTCCTCGAAGTGCACACCCTTGCTTGCCTGTAACCCAGTGGGGGGACGGGACGGGATGGGGGGGGGGCGGTGCTGTAAAGTCTCAACTGCACACTTGGAGAGACATCAGTTGACTTCTGTAAAACCGACAGATGTGCGACCAAGTTTACAGCTGACATGTTACAGGCCTTCACATCAGGCTTCTGAAGGCCAACAGGGAGCATTCTGTTCGGAGATTGCCGACTGTGTGGTGGCGGGGGCGGGGTTGCGGGGGGTAGATGAATGGTTCTGGTGCACACAGCCTGATTGGTGAAGGGAACAAGTGGCTGAAGAGAGAGAGAGAGAGAGAGAGAGAACCAAGGAAGTGTTTGTGAGGGGGATGAGTCGGATGGCGGGCGAGCTGGGTATCCTGCGGCCACAAGCCTCACTCCCGCCCTCCGGGACACAGAGACCTGACAAGACCACCGCCATTTCTAACATTTAACTCCCAACGTTCCCGCTTTCCCCGTTTCTTCCCCCCCGCCCCCACCTCACAAAATAAGATGCAAAAGACAAGGTTTTTCAAAAATACTGTCACGCACAGCTGCAAATCTGTCAACATCTGGAAACCATGATGTCACCTGATGAAGGAGCCTGAGACTCCAAAAGCTAGTGCCAAATAAACCTGTTGGACTTTAATCTGGTGTTGTGAGACTTCTTACTGAACATCTGGAAAGCCAATAGGTTAATAGTTAGTGTTGTCTCCCTTTGGATAGCGGTGAAGCTTTGGTGCATTTTTGGATGTTCTTTTGATTTGATTGATTATTGTCACATGTACTGGGATACAGTGAAAAGTATTGTTTCTTGCGCACTATACAGACAAAGCATACCGTTCATAGAGAAGGAAAGTAGAGAGTGCAGAATGTGTGTTACAGTCATAACTAGGATGTAGAGAAAGATCAGCTTAATATTTGATTTGATTTATTATTGTCACATGTACTGGGATACAGTGAAAAGTATTGTTTCTTGCACACTATACAGACAAAGCATACCGTTCATAGAGAAGGAAAGGAGAGGGTGCAGAATGTAGTGTTACAGTCATAGTTAGGGTGTAGAGAAAGATCAACTTAATGCGAGGTAGGTCCATTCAAAAGTCTGACAGCAGCAGGGAAGAAGCTGTTCTTGAGTCGGTTGGTACGTGACCTCAGACTTTTGGATCTTTTTCCCGAAGGAAGAAGGTGGAAGAGAGAATGTCCGGGGTGCGTGGGATCCTTAATTATACTGGCTGCTTTGCCGGAGCAGCGGGAAGTGTAGACAGAGTCAATGGATGGGAGGCTGGTTTGCGTGATGGATTGGGCTACATTCACAACCTTTTGTAGTTCCTTGCGGTCTTGGGCAGAGCAGGAGCCCCATACCAAGCTGTGATACATCCAGAAAGAATGCTTTCTATGGTGCATCTGTAAACGTTGGTGAGAGTCGTTGCTGACATCCCAAATTTCCTTAGCCTCCTGAGAAAGTAGAGGCTGTGGTGGGCTTTCTTAACCATAGTGCCGGCATGGGGGGACCAGGACAGGTTGTTGGTGATCTGGACACCTAAAAACCTGAAGCTCTCGACCATTTCTACTTTGTCCCCGTTCCTGCTTTGCATGGAGGATTTTAAAAGGCCTTTCCAAGGTTTTGAACTCATTCCAGAGGCAATCTCCCGGTCACAGGGCTGCACAGAGGTTGTAACAAGGCTTTGGAAGATTCCAAACCCATCCCAATCCAAACTAAAAACCCCTTTACATTCCTGGTCTGTGCTGACCTTGCAGAACTACCCGGCAACCAGTACTTGGAACAACAACAACTTACATTTGTGAAGCACCTCTGACACAACAAAACATCCCAACCTGCCTCACGGGAGCATTATGAGGTTGACACTGAGCCACAGCGGAGATATTAGGTCAGGTGACCTTTTGGTCAAATCGAAGTCAGTTTTAAGGAGTGTCTTAAAGGGGGAGAGTGGGGGAGAGAGGGGCGGAGAGGTTTATGGAGGGAATTCCAGACCCAGGCAGCTGAAGGCACGGCCGCCAATGACGGAGCGATTAAAATCGGGAATGTTCATGAGGCCAGAATTAGAGGAACGCAGAGATCTGGGAGGGTTATGGGGCTGGAGGAGGTTACAGAGATAGGGAGGGGTGTCGGGGCTGGAGGAGATTACAGAGATAGGGAGGGGTGTAGGGGCTGGAGGAGGTTACAGAGATAGGGAGGGGTGTCGGGGCTGGAGGAGATTACAGAGATAGGGAGGGGTGTAGGGGCTGGAGGAGGTTACAGAGATAGGGAAGGGGTGTCGGGGCTGGAGGAGATTACAGAGATAGGGAGGGGTGTAGGGGCTGGAGGAGGTTACAGAGGTAGGGAGGGGTGTAGGGGCTGGAGGGGTACAGAGATAGGGAGGGGTGTAGGGGCTGGAGGAGGTTACAGAGATAGGGAGGGGTGTAGGGGCTGCAGGAGGTTACAGAGATAGGGAGGGGTGTCGGGGCTGGAGGAGATTACAGAGATAGGGAGGGGTGTAGGGGCTGGAGGAGATTACAGAGATAGGGAGGTGTGTAGGGGCTGGAGGAGGTTACAGAGATAGGGAGGGGTGTAGGGGCTGGAGGAGGTTACAGAGATAGGGAGGGGTGTCGGGGCTGGAGGAGGTTACAGAGATAGGGAGGGGTGTAGGGGCTGGAGGAGGTTACAGAGATAGGGAGGGGTGTAGGGGCTGGAGGAGGTTACAGAGATAGGGAGGGGTGTAGGGGGCTGGAGGAGATTACAGAGATAGGGAGGGGTGTAGGGGCTGGAGGAGATTACAGAGATAGGGAGGTGTGTAGGGGCTGGAGGAGGTTACAGAGATAGGGAGGGGTGTAGGGGCTGGAGGAGGTTACAGAGATAGGGAGGGGTGTCGGGGCTGGAGGAGGTTACAGAGATAGGGAGGGGTGTAGGGGCTGGAGGAGGTTACAGAGATAGGGAGGGGTGTCGGGGGCTGGAGGAGGTTACAGAGATAGGGAGGGGTGTAGGGGCTGGAGGAGGTTACAGAGATAGGGAGGGGTGTAGGGGCTGGAGGAGGTTACAGAGATAGGGAGGGGGTGTCGGGGCTGGAGGAGGTTACAGAGATAGGGAGGGGTGTAGGGGCTGGAGGAGGTTACAGAGATAGGGAGGGGTGTCGGGGGCTGGAGGAGGTTACAGAGATAGGGAGGGGTGTCGGGGCTGGAGGAGGTTACAGAGATAGGGAGGGGTGTAGGGGGCTGGAGGAGGTTACAGAGATAGGGAGGGGTGTAGGGGCTGGAGGCGGTTACAGAGATAGGGAGGGGGTGTAGGGGGCTGGAGGAGGGTTACAGAGATAGGGAGGGGGTGTAGGGGCTGGAGGAGGTTACAGAGATAGGGAAGGGGTGTCGGGGCTGGTGGAGGTTACAGAGATAGGGAGGGGGTGTAGGGGCTGGAGGAGGTTACAGAGATAGGGAGGGGTGTAGGGGCTGGAGGAGGTTACAGAGATAGGGAGGGGGTGTAGGGGGCTGGAGGAGGGTTACAGAGATAGGGAGGGGGTGTAGGGGCTGGAGGAGGTTACAGAGATAGGGAGGGGGTGTCGGGGCTGGAGGAGGGTACAGAGATAGGGAAGGGTGTCGGGGCTGGAGGAGGTTACAGAGATAGGGAGGGGTGTAGGGGCTGGAGGAGGTTACAGAGATAGGGAGGGGTGTAGGGGGCTGGAGGAGATTACAGAGATAGGGAGGGGTGTAGGGGCTGGAGGAGGTTACAGAGATAGGGAGGGGTGTAGGGGGCTGGAGGAGGTTACAGAGATAGGGAGGGGGCGAGGAGATGGAGGTATTTGAAAACAAGGATGTGAATTTTAAAATCGAGGTGTTGATTGGCCGGGAGGCAGTGTGGGTCAGTGAGCACCGGGGGTGAGGGGGTGGGGGAACGGGACTCGGTGAGAGTTGGGACACGGGCAGCAGAGTTCTGGATAACCTCAATGCTACAGAGGGTGGAATGTGGAGGAGCAGCCGGGAGTGAGTTGGAACAGTCAGATCTGGAGGTAATGAAGGGACGGATGAGGGGTTCAGCAGCTGAGATAGGGGTGAGTGTGGGTGACCTCACGGTGGTGGGACTAGGCGGCATTAGTGATGGTCCAAATCGGAGATTGGCAACTCAACTGGGGATCATATATGTCAACAAGGTCTCTCTTTGCCTCTGTTACCACTTTTCCGCACAATCCTATATTCACTGCCCTGGCATGCTTGTTCGCTAACCTGCAGAACCTCCTCCGTGCCCAGACCTATTCCTCTGAAGATGATGCACTTTGGCTAAGAGTGTTGGCAAACATCTGCCTCCATTTTCCCTCATCTCTCTGAGCCATTAGCAGCAAGCCGGCCTTTGATAATGCCGGAAATGTGAAGCCTGTTCGACAAGATCATTCTGTGGTCACTGTTCCCTCAGGGTACCATGACTCCCATTTCCTGTACGCTATCTCGGTTATTTATGAATACCAGGCCAAGATGAGCACTGCTCTCTTGTGGTTTCCCTTGGAAACAGAGTCATGAGGGAGTCACGCATTACACTTATCAGCTTGGCTCAAAACAACTCGACTTTTCCAAATTTGTGGTCGGAACGTACTGGGAGGTTGCTGAGGACAGACAGCACCGCTGCCATGGGAGCAACCGTTGCCATGGCGGGGTGGCATTGCCATGGGAGCGGCCATTACCATGCTGGGGGCACTGCCATGGGAGCAGCCATTACCATGGGAGCTAGGGCTGTTCTCTCTGGAGCGGAGGAGGCTGAGGGGAGACTTAATAGAGGTGTATAAAATGATGAAGGGGATGGATAGAGTGAACGTTCAAAGACTATTTCCTCGGGTGGATGGAGCTATTACAAGGGGGCATAACTATAGGGTTCGTGGTGGGAGATACAGGAAGGATATCAGAGGTAGGTTCTTTACGCAGAGAGTGGTTGGGGTGTGGAATGGACTGCCTGCAGTGATAGTGGAGTCAGACACTTTAGAAACATTTAAGCGGTTATTGGATAGACACATGGAGCACACCAGGATGGTAGGGAGTGGGATAGCTTGATCTTGGTTTCAGATAAAGCTCGGCACAACATCGTGGGCCGAAGGGCCTGTTCGGTGCTGTAGTGTTCTACGTTCTATGGGGGGGGCATTGCCATGGGAGCGGCCATTGCCATGGGAGCGGCCATTGCCATGGGAGCGGCCATTGCCACGGGGGGCATTGCCATGGGAGCGGCACTGCCATAGGAGAAACCATTGCCACGGGGGGCATTGCCACAGGAGAAACTATTGCCACGGGGGGCATTGCCACAGGAGAAACTATTGCCACGGGGGGCATTGCCACAGGAGAAACTATTGCCACGGGGGGCATTGCCACAGGAGAAACTATTGCCATGGGGGGCATTGCCGTGGGAGTGGCCATTGCCATGGGGGGGACCACCGTTGCCATCGGAAAAACTATTGCCATAGGAGCGGCCATTGACATAGAAACAGCCATTGCCATGGAAGAAACCATTGCCATGGGAGCAGTCGTTGCCATGGAAGAAACCACTGCCATGGGAGCAGCCATTGTCATGGAAGAAACCATTGCCATGGGAACAGCCATTGCCATGGGGGGGGGCATTGCCATGGAAACGGCCATTGCCATGGGGGGGGGTGGCATTGCCATGGGAACGGCCACTGTCAGCGAGGGTCCTCAAGTTGGGCCAAAGATTGCCCAAAAGAAGGAGACTTGCCCCTACGGAGTCCACTGGGAGGCGGCCCGGGATATGCCTGTCAGTCTCCGCAGATGGTAGCGGACTCTCCCGACATGGGCAAACTGCCCTTGGAGGCGGTAGGTGGCCCTCAATCAGCCACTTAAGTGGCTCAGTTCGGATCCGGGCGGGCATCCCACCTGGCACATTCTTGCCGCAGGCACATTGGCATGGTGGCAGGAATGGAGGGGTGAGCCAGGCATGCCACCTGATGCCTGCACATGCCATTCTGCCAAGCACAGGCGAGAGGGCAGAATCGAGGGAGTGCTGCACTGTCAGAGGTGCTGCCCATCACACGAGATGTTAAACCAAGGCTGCATCTGCCCGCCTTCAGCCACCCCCACCAAGAAACAGTTTCAGGGCACGTTCGCCTCCAGGCTATTCATAGAGTGTCACTGAAGATAACTGAATTTCCAACTGCTGAATCAAAAAGCAATATATCTTGTGACCTGCTTTGGGATGTTGTACCTACATCACATGGACTGACTGATGTCCAATAACAATCCTGGAACTCCCTCCCTAACAGCACTGTGGGTGTACCTACACCACATGGACTGACTGATGTCCAATAACAATCCTGGAACTCCCTCCCTAACAGCACTGTGGGTGTACCTACACCACATGGACTGACTGATGTCCAATAACAATCCTGGAACTCCCTCCCTAACAGCACTGTGGGTGTACCTACACCACATGGACTGACTGATGTCCAATAACAATCCTGGAACTCCCTCCCTAACAGCACTGTGGGTGTACCTACACCACATGGACTGACTGATGTCCAATAACAATCCGGGAACTCCCTCCCTAACAGCACTGTGGGTGTACCTACACCACATGGACTGACTGATGTCCAATAACAATCCTGGAACTCCCTCCCTAACAGCACTGTGGGTGTACCTACACCACATGGAGTGACTGATGTCCAATAACAATCCTGGAACTCCCTCCCTAACAGCACTGTGGGTGTACCTACACCACATGGGCTGACTGATGTCCAATAACAATCCTGGAACTCCCTCCCTAACAGCACTGTGGGTGTACCTACACCACATGGGCTGACTGATGTCCAATAACAATCCTGGAACTCCCTCCCTAACAGCACTGTGGGTGTACCTACACCACATGGACTGACTGATGTCCAATAACAATCCTGGAACTCCCTCCCTAACAGCACTGTGGGTGTACCTACACCACATGGACTGACTGATGTCCAATAACAATCCTGGAACTCCCTCCCTAACAGCACTGTGGGTGTACCTACACCACATGGACTGACTGATGTCCAATAACAATCCTGGAACTCCCTCCCTAACAGCACTGTGGGTGTACCTACACCACATGGACTGACTGATGTCCAATAACAATCCTGGAACTCCCTCCCTAACAGCACTGTGGGTGTACCTACACCACATGGACTGCAGCGGGTACAAGATGGCAGCTCACCACCACCTTCTCAAGGGGCAATGAGAGATGGGCAACAAATGCTGGGCTCTGCCAGCGACGCCCACATCCCTTGAATAATACCAGAAGATGTAGGAGCAGTAGTAGGCCATTCGGCCAATCGAGTCTGCTCCGCCATTCAATGAGAACGTGACTGATTTGATATGATAGAATCCTCAACTCTACTTTCCCGCCTGATCCCCATAACCCTCGATTCCCTTACTGATTAAAAATCTATCTCAGCCTTGGACAAAGGATGCTACATTAATGCAGAATGCACAATAGTTGGCAGGCTTCTGGGGCATTGTAGAGGTTTACAGCATGAAAACAGGCCCTTCGGCCCAACTTGTCCATGTCGATCCTTTTTTAACCACCAAGCTAGTCCCAATTGCCCGCGTTTGGCCCATATCCCGCGATAGTCATCTTACTCATGTAACTATCTAAACACTTTTTAAAAGACAAAATTGTACCCGCCTCTACTACTACCTCTGGCAGCTCGTTCCAGACACTCACCACCCTCTGTGTGAAAGAATTGCCCCTCTGGACACTTTTGTATCTCTCCCCTCTCACCTTAAACCTATGCCCTCTAGTTTTAGACTCCCCTTCCTTTGGGAAAATATATTGATTATCTAGCTGATCTGTGCCCCTCATTATTTTATAGACCTCTATAAGATCACCCCTCAGCCTCCTACGCTCCAGAGAAAAAAGTCCCAGTCTATCCAGCCTCTCCTTATACCTCAAACCATCAAATCCCGGTAGCATCCTAGTAAATCTTTTCTGCACTCTTTCTCATTTAATAATATCCTTTCGATAATGGGGTGACCAGAACTGTACACAGTATTCCAAGTGTGGCCTTACCAATGTCTTGTACAACTTCAACTCCCAACTCCTGTATTCAATGTTCTGACCAATGAAACCAAGCATGCCAAATGCCTTCTTCACCACTCTGTCCACCTGTGACTCCACTTTCAAGGAGCTATGAACCTGTACCCCTATTCTCTTTGTTCACTAACTCTTCCCTTATAGATGGAGCTAATCCTTAGTGGCCGTTTTCCCCAAGACTGGGAACCCAAGCTACATCACCCCCCTCACTATGCCAGGGATGCTGAGGTTGACTGTAGCAGCCTCTGTTGCCAGGGTGGCTAAGATCAGTTCACTCAGGGTAAAGTGGGTTGAGACAGGAGGGAAAAATTTGGAGGTTGATGGAGAAGAGGGACAGCAGACATGTTTCCGGTCGAGTTACTAACTGCTCCAAGAATTCCCAGGAATCACAGACCAATTTCAGTAGTACCACTAGAATCTGAGAGATTAAAAAAATTGAAGGGGCATTCAAAAATTCCTATTATTTTTTAAACATTTATTTTGAACCCTTCTGCTTCGTAGTTCCAAAAATATTGGAGATGGAAAAAAGGCCCTTTGATTGACAAGAGAAGAATCATCCACAGATAAGGGAAAACACTCTTTCCAGATGTATCAGCTTGGTATGGCTCCTGCTCTGCCCAAGACCACAAGAAACTACAAAGGGTTGTGAATGTAGCCCAATCCATCACGCAAACCAGCCTCCCATCCATTGACTCTGTCGACACTTCCCGCTGTATCGGAAAAGCAGCCAGCATAATTAAGGACCCCACGCACCCCGGACATTTTCTCTTCCACCTTCTTCCGTCGGGAAAAATATACAAAAGTCTGAGATCACGTACCAACCGACTCAAGAACAGCTTCTTCCCTGCTGCTGTCAGACTTTTGAATAGTCCTATCATATATTAAGTTGATCTTTCTCTCCACCCGAGCAACGACTGTAACACCACATTCTGCACTCTCTCCTTTCCTTCTCCCCTATGTACTCTATGAACAGTATGCTTTGTCTACATAGCGCGCAAGAAACAATATTTTTCACTGTATCCCAATACATGTGACAATAATAAATCAAATCAAATATTAAGTTGATCTTTCTTTACACCCTAGCTATGACTGTAGCACGATATTCTGCACCCTCTTCTTTCCTTCTCCCCTATGTACTCTATGAATGGTATGCTTTGTCTGTATAGTGCGCAAGAAACAATACTTTTCACTGTATCCCAATACATGTGACAATAATAAATCAAATCGGGGAGAGTTTGCAAGCTTTCCAATTAGCTGGGCCAATTATTTGGTCACTGTCTGTGCGAAGTTTGCACATTCTCGCCATGCCTGAAGGCACTGTTGCCAAGTTTGCAGATGATACAAAGATATGTCGAGGGACAGGTAGTATTGAGGAAGCAGGGGGGCTGCAGAAGGACTTGGACAGGTTAGGAGAGTGGGCAAAGAAGTGGCAGATGGAATACAATGTGGAAAAGTGTGACGTTATGCACTTTGGAAGGAGGAATGGAGGCATAGACTATTTTCTAAATGGGAAAATGCTTCGGAAATCAGAAACACAAAGGGAGTCATTGTTCAAGATTCTCTTAAGGTTAACATGCAGGTTCAGTCAGCCGTTAGGAAGGCAAATGCAATGTTAGCATTCATGTCGAGAGGGCTAGAATACAAGAGCAGGGATGTACTTCTGAGGCTGTATAAGGCTCTGGTCAGACCCCATTTGGAGTATTGTGAGCAGTTTTGGGCCCCATATCTAAGGAAGGATGTGCTGGCCTTGGAAAGGGTCCAGAGGAGGTTCACAAGAATGATCCCTGGAATGAAGAGCTTGTCGTATGAGGAACGGTTGAGGACTCTGGGTCTGTACTCGTTGGAGTTTAGAAGGATGAGGGATGATCTTATTGAAACTTACAGGATACTGTGAGGCCTGGATAGAGTGGACGTGGAGAGGATGTTTCTACTAGTGGGAAAAACTATAACCAGAGGGCACAACCTCAGGCTAAAGGGACGATCCTTTAAAACAGAGATGAGGAGGAATGTCTTCAGCCAGAGAGTGGTGAATCTGTGGAACTCTTTGGCACAGAAGGCTGTGGAGGCCGGGTCATTGAGTGTCTTTAAGACAGAGATAGATAGGTTCTTGATTAATAAGGGGGTCAGGGGTGATTAATAAGGGGGGCAGGAGAATGGGGATGAGAAAAATATCAGCCATGATTGAATGGCGGAGCAGACTCGATGGGCCGAGTGGCCTCCTTCTGCACTGTAGGATTCTATGATTTATGGGTCACTGTCTCTGTCTCCTGTGCCTCTCTCTCTCTGGAGAGAATTCTTTTCTCGAGGGAAGTTTCTCTTTTCCCCTCCCATGAAGACTCCTCTCCAACTGACCACTTTGCGATTCTCGATATGCCTGAAAATGCGATCTCGGCCATTGAGAGAGTTGAGAGTCCCACGTCCTCTTGGTGAATGGGGTCGACTGGCATTTCTGGCTCCTTGTAGCAATTGTGGGCTAACTGGCCCGTGGCACAATGCAGCACTGGAGATTTGCCAGTGTGGTTTCTATTTAATAAATCCCTGCCGACCACACGCAAACCCAAACCGTTCTTCTCACAAGTCCATTTGCAAGGAGCAGCGGTGAGAAAGCATTTTTCTTTCTTATCCGTTCAGGGGATGTGGGCATCGCCGGCTGGGCCAGCATTTGTTGCCCATCCCTGAGGGCAGTTGAAAGTCAACCACATTGCTCTGGGTCTGGAGTCACATGTAGGCCAGACCGGGTAAGGGCACTCAAAGAATTACATTTATGAAAGTAAGGACATTAGTGAAACTGATGTGCTTTTATCGACAATGGTCATCATTAGACTTGTAATTCCAGATTTTTATTGAATTCAAATTTCACCATCTACCGTGGTGGGATTCGAACCCGGGTCCCCAGAGCATCACCCTGGATCACTAATCCAGTGACAATACCACTACGCCGCTGCCTCCCCCATATACAATCACACTTATATCTAATAATGCTGACAAACTACATCAGAATGGAGTCTTCCTCTCTGACCATTTCCATTCCCTTTCATTACCCATCACACCACATCCTGGAGGGGGCAGACTCTAACCAGGTGCCCCAGATGCCAACTGACCCGCCCGTCAAGTGCCCAACGTTCCGACCGAGGCAGTCACCACTGGCGAGCTACTCCTTAGTGCCAGGATTGCGTTGAGCTAATCCCAATGTGCACGCTTCCTGTTAGAGAAACCCGGCTGATCTGACCCAAGCCTACCTCAAAGGCCCAAAGTTAAAAAAACCACTCCCAATAACTTCTGGAGCCACAGATAAGAGCCTGCCCAGAATGCCTCATTCCTGGGGTGCCTAAGCAAGCCAACAAGAGATGGATTGCAGGCAAGAACCTTCTCACCAAGCAAGTAACACGATGTTTCTTAGATGTTTTGTGGAGGATCAGAAGGACCTTGGGGTCCGGGTCCATAGGACTCTAAAATCGGCCTCGCAGGTGGAGGAGGTGGTTAAGAAGGCGTATGGTGTGCTGGCCTTCATCAATCGAGGGATTGAGTTTAGGAGTCCGGGGATAATGATGCAGCTATATAAGACCCTCGTCAGACCCCACTTGGAGTACTGTGCTCAGTTCTGGTCGCCTCATTACAGGAAGGATGTGGAAAAGATTGAAAGGGTGCAGAGGAGATTTACAAGGATGTTGCCTGGATTGGGTGGCATGCCTTATGAGGATAGGCTGAGGGAGCTCGGTCTTTTCTCCTTGGAGAGACGAAGGATGAGAGGTGACCTGATAGAGGTGTACAAGATGTTGAGAGGTATAGATCGGGTGGATTCTCGGAGGCTTTTTCCCAGGGCTGAAATGGCTGCTACGAGAGGACACAGATTTAAGGTGCTGGGGGGTAGGTACAGAGGAGATGTCAGGGGTAAGTTTTTCACACAGAGGGTGGTGGGTGAGTGGAATCGGCTGCCGTCAATGGTGGTGGAGGCAAACTCAATGGGGTCTTTTAAGAGACTTCTGGATGAGTACATGGGGCTTAATAGGATTGAGGGTTATAGGTAAGCCTATATGTCAGCCGAGGCAGTTAGGGACATGACCGGCGCAACTTGTGGGCCGAAGGGCCTGTTTGTGCTGTAGTTTTCCTATGTTCTCTCATGGGATGTGGGCGTCGCTAGCTGGCCCAGCATTTATTACCCACCCCTCAGTGCCCTTGATTGAACTGAGTGTCTTGCTCGGCCATTTCAGAGGGCAGTTGAGAGTCAACCACATTGCTGTGGCTCTGGAGTCACATGTAGGCGACAGACTGGGTAAGGACGGCAGATTTCCTTCCCTAAAGGGGACATTAGTGAACCAGATAAATAATCGATAATGGTTTCTGTTCTCACTGAGAATAGAGGTGGGGGTTTCCAGCCATGTTCGCCCCAAGGGCAGAAAATCCCCGCCCCAGCTCTCAAACAAAAGGTGGGCGACACGGTGGCGCAGTGGTTAGCACTGCTGCCTCACAACGCCAGCGACCTGGGTTCCAAAGATGTGCGGGTTATGTGGATTGGCCATGCTAAATTGCCCCTTAGTGTCAGGGGGGCTAGCTCGGGTAAATGCATGGGGTTATGGAGATAGGGCCTGGGTGGGATTGTTGTTGCTGCAGACTCGATGGGCCAAATGGCCTCCTTCTGCACTGTAGGATTCTATGATTCCAAGTCTATGGACCTTTGCATAGTCCTGGTCCCCCCCCATGCCGACACTATAGTTAAGAAAGCCCACCAACGTCTCTACTTTCTCAGAAAACTAAGGAAATTCAGCATGTCTGCTACGACTCTCACCAATTTTTACAGATGCACCATAGAAAGAATCCTTTCTGGTTGTATCACAGCTTGGTATGGCTCCTGCTCTGCCCAAGGCCGCAAGACAACCACAAAGGGTTGTGAATGTAGCCCAATCCATCACGCTAACCAGCCTCCCATCCATTAACTCTGTCTAAACTTCCCGCTGCCTTGGAAAAGCAGCCAGCATAATCAAGGACCCCACGCACCCCGGACATTCTTTCTTTCACCTTCTTCCGTCAGGAAAAAGATACAAGAGTCTGAGGTCACGCACCAACCGATTCAAGAACAGCTTCTTCCCTGCTGCCGTCAGACTTTTGAATGGACCTACCTCACATTAAGCTGATCTTTCTCTACACCCTAGCTATGACTGTAACACTACATTCTGCACCCTCTCCATTCCTTCTCTATGAACGGTATGCTTCGTCTGTTTAGCGCGCAAGAAACAATACTTTTCACTGTATCCCAATACATGTGAATAATAAATCAAATCAAAGAAACCAGGCCGAGACTACAATAAATCTCAGCCCTCAGTGAAACGCCACCCATCCCACTATCATCACTGGCTACCGAACATGTAAGGGACCCCCTCCAGTGTTGTGTGCCAGCAACGCGGATGGTAGTCTCCGGGCGGGTCTGGTGCCACTCTCTTCACGTCACCCACAATCTGTCCGCTTTGCGGACTTCACTCTCCCGGGGGAAGCAACTGTGAAATTCCTCTCTCCACCCACACCCAGAAAAGAGTGACCACTCAAAGCTCCACAATCGTCCAACACATCTTTCAATGTCCAGTCTTCAACAATGCTTCTTTGCTTTCTGCTGTTCCCATTGTACCCCCTCTTCCCAAAAACAAGCCATCATGCCCCAGAACTGATAGACGCCTGGGTTACTGGGAGATTTCTGGATACCACACCTTAATTAGGTCTATTGGCCTTGGAGGGGGTGCAAGTGTGGATTTACCAGAATGGCACGTGGACTGCAGGGGTTAAATTACGAGGAATGATTAATGTAGAAGCATAGCAAATAGGAAAATAGGCCATTCAGCCCTTCGAGCCTGTTCTGCATTCAATATGGGTGGCACAATGGTTAGCACTGCTGCCTCACAGCGCCAGTGACCCAGGTTCGATTCCTAGTTTGGGTCACTATCTGGTGTGGAGTTTGCAAGTTCTCCGCGTGTCTGCATGGGTTTCCTCCGGGTGCTCCGGTTTCCTCCCACAGTCCAAAAGACGTGCGGATTAGGTGAATTGGCCATGCTAAATTCTCCCTCAGTGTACCCGAACAGGAGTGTGACGACTGGGGGAATTTCACAGTAACTTCATTACAGTGTGAATGTAAACCTACTCGTGACGAATAAATAAACCTTAAACTTTAAATAAACTTTCAACTTTAAACTACAGCCTCACAGCGTCAGGGACCCGGGTTTGATTCCCGGCTTGGGTCACTGTCTGTGCGGAGTTTGCACGTTCTCCCCGTGTCTGCGTGGGTTTCGTCCGGGTGCTCTGGTTTCCTCCCACAGTCCAAAAGACGTGTTGGTTAGGAGCATTGGCCGTGCTAAATTCTTCCTCAGTGTACCCGAACAGGAGTGTGGCGATGAGGGGGATTTTCACAGTAACTTCATTGCAGTGTTAATGTAAGCCTACTTGTGACACTAATAAATAAACTTTAAACTCCACAGGCTCACCACTCTTTGGGTGAAGAAATGTCTCCTCATCTCCGTCCTAAATGGTCTACCCCGAATCCTCAGACTGTGACCCCCTGGTTCTGGACTCCCCCCACCATCGGGAACATCCTCCCTGCATCTGCCCTGTCTAGGCCTGTTAGAATTTTATAAGTCTCGATGAGATTCCCCCCATCATTCGTCTGAACTCCAGTGAAAACAATCCTAACCTAGTCAATCTCTCCTCATACATCAGTCCCGCCATCTCCGGAATCAGCCTGGTAAACCTTCGCTGCACTTCCTCGAGAGCAAGAACATCCTTCCTCAGAAAAGGAGACCAAAACTGCACACAATACTCTAGGTGTGGCCTCACCAAGGCCCTGTATAATTGCAACAACACATCCCTGCTCCTGTACTCGAAACCTCTCGCAATGAAGGCCAACAGCAGTTGAGGACTCTGGGTCTGTACTCATTGGAGTTTAGAAGGATGAGGGGGGATCTTATTGAAACTTACAGGATACTGCGAGGACCGGATAGAGTGGACGTGGAGAAGATGTTTCCATTAGTGGGAGAGACTCGGATCCGAGGGCACAGCCTCAGAGTAAAGGGATAGAACATAGAACATAGAACAGTACAGCACAGAACAGGCCCTTCGGCCCACGATGTTGTGCCGAGCTTTATCTGAAACCAAGATCAAGCTATCCCACTCCCTATCATCCTGGTGTGCTCCATGTGCCTATCCAATAACCGCTTAAATGTTTCTAAAGTGTCTGACTCCACTATCACTGCAGGCAGTCCATTCCACACCCCAACCACTCTCTGCGTAAAGAACCTACCTCTGATATCCGTCCTGTATCTCCCACCACGAACCCTATAGTTATGCCCCCTTGTAATAGCTCCATCCACCCGAGGAAATAGTCTTTGAACGTTCACTCTATCTATCCCCTTCATCATTTTATACACCTCTATTAAGTCTCCCCTCAGCCTCCTCCGCTCCAGAGAGAACAGCCCTAGCTCCCTCAACCTTTCCTCATATGACCTACCCTCCAAACCAGGCAGCATCCTGGTAAATCTCCTCTGCACTCTTTCCAGCGCTTCCACATCCTTCTTATAGTGAGGTGACCAGAACTGCACACAATATTCCAAATGTGGTCTCACCAAGGTCCTGTACAGTTGCAGCATAACCCCACGGCTCTTAAACTCCAACCCCCTGTTAATAAAAGCTAACACACTATAGGCCTTCTTCACAGCTCTATCCACTTGACTGGCAACCTTTAGAGATCTGTGGATATGGACCCCAAGATCTCTCTGTTCCTCCACAGTCTTCAGAACCCTACCTTTGACCCTGTAATCCACATTTAAATTTGTCCTACCAAAATGAATCACCTCACATTTATCAGGGTTAAACTCCATTTGCCATTTTTCAGCCCAGCTTTGCATCCTATCTATGTCTCTTTGCAGCCTACAACAGCCCTCCACCTCATCCACTACTCCACCAATCTTGGTGTCATCAGCAAATTTACTGATCCACCCTTCAGCCCCCTCCTCTAAGTCATTAATAAAAATCACAAAGAGCAGAGGACCAAGCACTGATCCCTGCGGCACACCGCTAGCAACCTGCCTCCAATCCGAAAATTTTCCATCGACCACCACCCTCTGTCTTCGGTCAGACAGCCAGTTACCTATCCAATCGGCCAACTTTCCCTCTATCCCACACCTCCTCACTTTCATCATAAGCCGACCATGGGGGACCTTATCAAACGCCTTACTAAAATCCATGTATATGACATCAACTGCCCTACCTTCATCAACACACTTAGTTACCTCCTCAAAAAATTCTATCAAATTTGTGAGGCACGACTTGCCCTTCACGAATCCGTGCTGACTATCTCGGATTAATCCGCATCTTTCTAAATGGTCGTAAATCCCATCCCTTTAGAACCGGGGTGAGGAGGAATTTCTTCAGCCAGAGGGTGGTGAATCTGTGGAATTCATTGCCACAGAGGAGGCCGGGTCATTGAGTGTATTTAAGACAGAGATAGATAGGTTCCTGATTGGTAAGGGGATCAAAGGTTACGGGGAAAAAGCGGGAGAATGGGGCTGAGAAACTTATCAGCCATGATCGAATGTTGGAGCAGACTCGATGGGCCGAATGGTCTAATTCTGCTTCTATATCTTCTGTTCTAACATACTATCTGCCTTTTTTTACTGCCTGCTACACTTGCATGCTTACTTTCAGCGACTGTGTACAAGGACCCCATTACGAGGCCTAGTAATAAGATTCTCCAGTCGAGGCCTGACCAGAGTTTTATGACAGAACAAAAAGAGGGCCTTTCATCCCCACTCCTTCCACACGAAGAGGCCAATCTCTACCACACGCTCGCCTCAGGTTAGTCTGCTGGAAGAAGTGATTGGCAGGTTAAAAATTCCCCTGAAGCAACAGACATGCTTCATGGAAGCTCTAAAACTGCCGTCTAAATTTACCATCCCCATTCCTCAAGCCTCACCAGCCACATTCCATGGATGACATCCCCTCCCCATGGGACAAACAAGATTAAAACTGGAATGCAAAAAAGGAGGGAACCTTCAAATGGGTAATCGCTCTGGGATCTATCCCCGGTCACGTTTGAAGTTTTGTTTTGTCTTATAAACTGGCAGACCTCCTGTGGGTGTGCCCACAGTAATTCTGGTGAAGTGCTGTTTTACATAGATGTACCGCACTATGTGATGCTCGGTGCTGTTACTAAGAAGCAGCCCGTCACTTTAAGGCCCCAATCCTCAATCGCTTTCACAGTCCGAGGGGGGCAATTAGTCCTTTATTGCTCCTGGGGGAGATGTCTGTGTCGCGCCTGAAGCTGTCAGCCAGAGGCTCACTGGAAATTAGGCCTCAGTTCAGCAAAACTGGCAAGCTGTGGACGCCTTCCAGCTCACCAGTTGGGGTCTTGGGAGATTCATGTCTCCTGTCTCCACATCAAGGTCGGTTTAAAAAATAGTGAAACGTTGCTTTATGTGGCAACCTCCAGCTTGGACAGGTGTTAAAACATATATCTACAGATGACATACTTCAGTGTGGCCTTGAGGGAGTGCTGTCCTGTCAGACGGGACATGAGGCTCTGTTTGCTCTCCCAGGTTGACGATTCTACGGCACCATTTTGGGAAGTTCTCCCTCATATTCTAGGCCAATATTTAACCCTCGACCGACATCACAATGTCAGATTATCTGGTGACAATCTAATCGCTGTCCTATTGGATCTTGCTGTGCATAACATGGCTGCCATGACTTCCTACGCCGCACTTTGAAAGCTTTTCATTGACTGTGACGCGCTGAGGGTATGAAAAGCACCGTGGAAACACTCGCGACAATTTCTCCGAGAAATCCAAGATGGCCGCCACAGCATTATGGGTGGCTGCACCAGCATTAAATTCAAAAATTTCCTCCCCCATGTTGATGTATTTGTTACAAAAGCGTTGGAGAAAGGGAAAATAAAAGATTGACAGTGAAGACAGACTGACTGAAGAATCAGCCAAGTAATAAAGAATTTCTGGCTTTCTGATTGGCTGAGAAGATGGCGCGCCACACTGATGGACAGGTTGGCTGACCAATAGGGGTGATATTGATAGATTTTTATTGCCCTCTTGTCTCTTGCCAACACAAGATGGGCATCGATACCCATCTGCGCATGTGCCACGGTCTGCATATGCGCAGAAATCCAATGATGGCACCCAAGCCTGCCAGTGCCCTCTGCTGCCCATTCGCAGTGAGATAATGGAATAAAACACCTGAACTACGCATGCCCGACTTTGGTAACAAAAGTTGCCTTTTCCATTATCCAAGGGGATTCTGGTACGACAGGAGTCTACAGACCAACCGTGATCCCATTGGCGGAATATCCTCAGGAAGCTAAGTGGCCTCCTCCTATTCCGAAGCTGGATACAGGTCAGGAAGCTCATTCCAAGTCGCGCAGTTCAGTCGTCTCCAATTCCCCGCTGTTACCCAACTATTAATGTAAGCCTACGTGTGATACGAATAACAAAACTCATAAAACTAACTTCCTGGAGATCTTCAGGGGGCAACTCCACTACATACCTCAGCAGTGTGGATCACTCTTCTGTGGGTGGCATGCTGGCACAGTGGTTAGCACTGCTGCCCCACAGCGCCAGGGACCCGATTCCCGGCTTGGGTCACTGTCTGTGTGGAGTTTGCACGTTCTCCCCATGTCTGCGTGGGTTTCCTCCGGGTGCTCTGGTTTCCTCCCACACAGTAAGAAGTTTAACAACACCAGGTTAAAGTCCAACAGGTTTATTTGGTAGCAAAAGCCACACAAGCTTTCGGAGCTCTAAGCCCCTTCTTCAGGTGAATGGGAAATCTGTTCACAAACAGAGCTTATAAAGACACAGACTCAATTTACATGAATAATGGTTGGAATGCGAATACTTACAACTAATCAAGTCTTTAAGAAACAAAACAACGTGAGTGGAGAGAGCATCAAGACAGGCTAAAAAGATGTGTATTGTCTCCAGACAAGACAGCCAGTGAAACTCTGCAGGTCTAGGCAACTGTGGGGGTTACAAATAGTGTGACATGACACTCCAAAGATGCGCAGGTTAGGTGGATTGGCCATGGTAAGTTGGCCCTTTGTGTCAGGGGGACTAGCAGGTTAAATAGTTGAGGTTACAGGGATAGGGCCTGGGTGGGATTGTGGTTGGTGCAGATCAATGGGCTTAATGGCCTCCTTCTGCACTGTCGATTCTATGAATTATAAAGAAGTTTTTTGGCACTAGTCTTGAAATTGCCCCCCTTTTTTAATTTATGAGTGTCACAAGTTGGCTTACATTGCAATGAAGTTACTGTGAAAATCCCCCAGTCGCCACACTCCTGTTCGGGTACACTGAGGGAGAATTTAGCACGGCCAATCCACCTAACCAGCACGTCTTTCGGACTGTGGGAGGAAACCCAGAGCACCCGGAGGAAACCCACGCAGACATGGGGAGAACGTGCAAACTCCACACAGACAGTGACCCAAGCCAGGAATCGAACCCAGGTCCCTGGCGCTGTGAGGCAGCAGTGCTTACCACTGTGCCACCAATGGAAATGTAGCAGTGCTCACGGATCAAGTGGTGGGATTTAAATTTTCACTCTCCTATTTGGCTCCTCGCTTTGGTCGGAAGTCTTCCACCAGTCCAGGAGTGAGTGAGGCGAGTGTGTATTTTCTGGTCATGTAGAATTCCCATCTATATGAGTGTGCCTCTGCCAGATTTAGTCCATTTGTTATATATTTGTGCTCTATGACCCCGACCTTCCTCTTGCGTGCCATTTTAACCCAACACCTTGTGCGTGGCACAGTGGTTAGCACTGCTGCCTCACAGCGCCAGGGACCCGGGTTCGATTCTCGGCCTTGGGTCACTGTCTGTGTGGAGTTTGCACGTTCTCCTCATGTCTGTGTGGGTTTCCTCCGGGTGCTCCGGTTTCCTCCCACAGTCTGAAAGGCATGCTGGTTAGAATCATAGAACCTACAGTGCCATTCAGCCCATCGAGACTGCACTGACCACAATCCCACCCAGGCCCCATCCCAACAACCCACATATTTACCCTGCTAATCCCCCTGACACTAGGGGCAATTTAGCACGGCCAATCAACCTAACCTGCACATTTTTGGACTGTGGGAGGAAACCTGAGCACCCTGGGGAAACCCACGCAGACTTGGGGAGAACGTGCAAACTCCGCACAGACAGTGACCCAAGCCAGGATTCGAACCCAGGTCCCTGGCGCTGTGAGGCAGCAGTGCTAACCACTGTGCCACTGTGCCGTTAGGTGAATTGGCTATGCTAAATTCTCCCTGAGTGTACCCGAACAGGCGCCGGAGTGTGGCGACTAGGGGATTTTCACAGTAACTTCATTGCAGTGTTAATGTAAGCCTACTTGTGACTAATAAATAAACTTTAAACTTTACTGCGATGGTCCTGTGAGGCCAATGCAAACTGGAGGAACAACATCTCAGCTTCAAAACATTAGCAACACCTTCTCCCTCACTTCAGTTCTGATGAAGAGTCAAACGGACTTGAAACGTTAACTCTGTCGGCAGGATTCTCCAGCCGTTCACACAACCGGATTTTCCGGTCCTGCTGTTGAGCGTCAGATGTTCTGCCCTCACTGGCTGCAGCGGCAGGGCGTGAACGACTGGAGAATTCTGGCCCCATTTTCTCTCCACAGATGCTGCCAGATCTGCTGAGTTTCCCCAGCATTCTCTGTTCCTGTTTTAGATTCCAGCACCCGCAGTATTTAGCTCATTTTATTACTGCGTGTTAGGTAACGCATGATTTGTTGGTGATGTCATTAGGGTGCGTGCTCAGGCTGCTGTTTTTACTTTCAGTTTTGTGTTCTGATGCAGAGCAGAGAGCAGCTCCTCAATAAAACCTGCTGTGTGCTACTTTGAATACACGCGTGCAATCCAAGAGCCGGATCTTCCAACCTCACTGTAGTGAATGGAGATTTGGCTGAGCGTCAAGTACTCCATCCTCCCTGGTGGGGTGTGAAACGCCAGAGAGTTCGGACCCACGCCTTTCCTTTCGGTTCAAACCCACAATCCCTAATGGTATGTTGGCCTTCATAGTGAGAGGATTTGAGTATAGGGATAGGGGTGTTTTGCTGCAATTGTACAGGGTGTTGGTGAGGCCACACCTGGAGTATTGTGTGCAGTTCTGGTGTCTTTATCTGAGGAAGGATGTCCTTGCTATAGAGGGAACGCAGCGAAGGTTTACCAGGCTGATTCCTGGGATGGCAGGTCTGTCATATGAGGAGAGACAGAGTCGGTTAGGATTATATTCACTGGAGTTTAGAAGAGTGAGAGGGGATCCCATAGAAACTTATAAAATTCTAACAGGGTTAGACAGGATAGATTCAGAAAGAATGTTCCCGATGGTGGGGGGAGCCCAGAACTAGGGGTCATAGTTTGAGGATAAGGGGTAAACCTTTTAGGACTGAGGTGAGGAGAAATTTCTTCACCCAGAGGGTGGTGAATGTGTGGAATTCACTCCCACAGAATGTACCTGAGGCCAAAACATTGCCTGATATCAAGAAGAAATTAGATATCGCTCTTGGGGCGAAAGGGATCGAGGGATATCGGGGGGAAGGGGGGATCAGGATATTGAATTGGATGATCAGCTATGATCATAATGAATGGCGGAACAGGATCAAAGGGCTGAATGGCCTCCTCCTGCTTCTAGTTTCTATGTTTCTAATATAGTTGGGGCATTGCACTGCGGTATATTAATCAGACAGGGGGTGAATATCACAGGGCAGGACTTAAGTGCATAGAAAGCTATTAGATCATGTATTTGGCACATTGGTACCAATGCGTTAAAAGAAGAAAATGCGCCTTAAATGTGCAATAACATATTTTTGACACTTTTAACTGATCACATTAAATCGTTCCCGTACCACAAAGTCATCGGGAACAGCAAGTACGTCATCAGTTTTTTTTTCCCACTTGGGAAACCAAGGTTCAAGGTCCACTGTGCAGCATCGCAAGGCTAAATAAAGGCTAAACGACCAGATACCGTAAATCAAGACGTCAAAATCACATCACGTTTCAGTTTGAAATGTCTGCAAGATTACAGGGTGGTGGAGTAAGGCAAGGGGTGCGTTCCATACTTTTGGTGCTTGGGGCATTGCCATGCTTCTCGAGGTCCACACAAGGTTGTAAAGGGAAGCCAGATTGTGTAGGACAACTTATTGGGAGCGTAGATGATGCCTGGATTATTGGGAGCTGTTCTGGATACCACACAAAGAACAAAGATCAAAGAAAATTACAGCACAGGAACAGGCCCTTCGGCCCTCCTGCACCGACCATGCTGCCCGACTGAACTAAAACCCCCTCCCCTTCCGGGGATCATATCCCTCAATTCCCATCCTATTCATGTATTTGTCCAGACGTCCCTTAAAATTCACTATCGTATCCACTTCCACTACCTCCCCCGGCAACGAGTTCCAGGCACCCACCACCCTCTGTGTAAAAGATTGGCCTCGTACATCTCCTTTAAACCTTGCCCCTCGCACCTTAAACCTATTCCCCCTAGTAATTGACTCTTCCACTCTGGGAAAAAGATTCTGACTATCCACTCTGTCCATGCCACTCATAATCTTGTAGACTTCTATCAGGTCGTCCCTCAACCTCCGTCGTTCCAGTGAGAACAAACCAAGTTTCTCCAACCTCTCCTCATAGCTAATGCCCTCCATACCAGGCAACATCCTGGTAAATCTTTTCTGTACCCTCTCCAAAGCCTCCACATCCTTCTGGTAGTGTGGCGACCAGAATTGAACACTATATTCCAAGTGCGGCCTAACTAAGCTTCTATAAAGCACGACTTGCCAATTTTTAAACTCAATGCCCCACACCTGAAGTTAGATCTATTGGCTTTGGAGGGGCTGCAAGTGTGGATTTACCAGAACGATACTTGGGCTGCAAGGAGGATAGATTAACGTAGAAATGCAAAAACATTAAAAATAGGAGCAGAGGAGGCCATTTGGCCCTTCAACTCAGTACGGCTGACCAGGAAACTCTCCCACTCTGTCATCAGACATGGAAAGATAGCAACTAGAAGCAGGAGGAGGCCATTCGGCCCTTCAGGACTGCTCTGCCATTCATTATGATCATGGCTGATCATCAAATTCAATATCCTGATCCCCTTTCCCTCCATATCCCTTAATCCCTTTCGCCCAAGTGCTATATCTGACCACTTCTCAAAAACATACAGGGCGGGGGTTTTTAGGCTCGCTCGGACGAGACTGGAAATTCCCACCCCGGGATCAACGCAGATTTCCGTTGTTGGACCCTCGCCCACTCCGATTCCGTGGTGGGCGAGGTGATAAGAGTTCCGGCCACAACATTTTGGCCTCAACTGCTTTCTGTGGGAGTGAATTCCACACATTCACCACCCTCTGGGTGAAGAAATTTCTCCTCACCTCAGTCCTAAAAGGTTTATCCCGTATCCTCAGACTGTGACCCCCCCTGGTTCTGGAACATTGGGAACATCCTTCCTACATCTACCCTGTCTACGTTTTACACAAAGATAGGACGGTAGTCTCTGGAATTCAGAGGGAGGTTATGAGGTGGCTTAATCGAAGATTACAAGGGGTTAAGGAGAAGAGATTGGACTGAGGGACGAATGTTCAAAGGTCAGAGTGGAGAGAGGGGTTAGAGCAGTGATGGACAACCTAGGCTGGTGAGTGGGCCGTGTGAGTGACCCTCCTCTATCTCAGTGGGCCACAAGATTGAAATTGGGCTTGTTCACTAACCGTGTCCCCATGAATAAGATTCAATACATTTAATCCACGCCGAATATTCCATAACGAGTTATAGAAAATGCCTCATCATTTCTATATTAATGGGACTGTCATCAACTTCCAATGGTAAAAACAAAAGAAATATTGACACTTTGGACACAGAGGGAGCGCACAGTTCTCACACTCAATGTTGTGCGGAATCAGCACACACCTCACTTCACTCACCCTCGCTTTACGTGCAAATCACTTCAGTCACACCGGTAGGAAAAAAACTACACGGACAGGAATCAGTGGAATGGGGCAACCCTGCGCCCGGGGCAACGGTCAACAAAATGTCTCGTGGGGAGCAATATTCAAATCACGCAAACTCTGCCTACTCTGAAAAAGGAGTGGGGCTTTTCTTTCAGCACGGGCATGGGGATGGAGGCTGTTGGAGAACACCACAGCAACAGAGGAGATGAGGTAGGTCAAGGGTCAGAAGTTGGAGGCGTTAATGTGAAGCCCACCCATGGTAAAGAGGTGAGAGCGGCTCACGATGTTTGGGACAAAGTAGAAATGGTCGAGAGCTTCAGGTTTTTAGGTGTCCAGATCACCAACAACCTGTCCTGGTCCCCCATGCCGACACTATAGTTAAGAAAGCCCACCAACACCTCTACTTTCTCAGAAGACTAAGGAAATTTGGCATGTCAGCTACGACTCTCACCAACTTTTACAGATGCACCATAGAAAGCATTCTTTCTGCTTGTATCACAGCTTGGGATGGCTCCTGCTCTGCCCAAGACCTCAAAGAACTACAAAAGGTCATGAATGTGGCCCAATCCATCACGCAAACCAGCCTCCCATCCATTGACTCTGTCTACACTTCCCGATGCCTCGACAAAGCAGCCAGCATAATCAAGGACCCCACACATTCTCTCTTCCACCTTCTTCCGTCGGGAAAAAGATACAAAAGCCTGAGGTCACGTACCAACCGACTCAAGAACAGCTTCTTCCCTGCTGCTGTCAGACTTTTGAATGGACCTACCTTATATTAAGCTGATCTTTCTCTACACCCGAGCTATGACTGTAACACGGGCAGCAAGGTGGCACAGTGGTTAGCACTGCTGCCTCACAGCGCCAGGAACCCGGGTTCAATTCCCGGCTTGGGTCACTGTCTGGGTGGAGTTTGCACATTCTCCCCGTGTCTGCGTGGGTTTCCTCCAGGTACTCTGGTTTCCTCCCACACTCCAAAGATGTTTGGGTTAGGTGGATTGGCCATGCTAAATTGATCCTGAGTTTTAGGGGGACTAGCTAGAGTAAATGCTTGGGGAATTGGCCTGGGTGGGTTTGTGGTGGGTGCAGACTCGATGGGCCAAATGGCCTCCTTCTGCACTGTAGGATTCTATGGCTATATTCTGCACCCTCTCCTTTCCTTCTCCCTTATGTACTCTATGAATGGTATGCCTTGTCTGTATAGCGCGCAAGAAACAATACTTTTCACTGTATCCCACTAGGTGACAATAATAAATCAATTCAAATATAAATAATGAGTGAGATTCTCCAGCCTCCCAGCCGCATGTTTCCCGCCAGCGGGAGGTGGCGCGTTGCTTGCTGGTGGCGGGATTCTCCAGTCCCGCCGCTGTCAATGGCAATTTCTGTCGCCGTTAACCCATGCCGGCAGGAACCGGAGAATCCCGCCGGTGTGAACTGGGAATTATGTCGAGTACAATTTGATTTCGGAGCAATGGGACCATTGGACAGAGAATGGGTATGATGGAGTGGATGAGGTCCACAATGTGATGTTAAAGAAAATTCGGAAAACAAGATGGAGGCATAAGCCACACAACGAGGGAGCCTGAATGCGCACAACCATGGTGTTGGCGGGAATGATTGTCATTGGAAGTGCATTGTTGCAAATCCTGTCAAAAGCTTTGAAGGTATCAAAGACACCAACGAAAGTCAATGATTGCTCAAAGGTGTTGACGATGGGAGTTCCATAAAACTGAGGGAACAAGATTACCCGTGGAAAGGTCAGCGCACAAATCCAAACTGGATGATGCCAGAACTTTCAAGGGAAGAGATAATCGCCACTGCAAGAGCTCACATCTAGAAAGGTGAATGTGCAGAAACTGAACTCCTGCTTGCCTTTCATGACATGGAAATGTTATTAAATCACGATTGCGCTTCAGAAATACGGAGGGCAACTCAAGGTCCGTTCAGTATCAGTGTGAACGTGCCATGGCCTTGCCCACCGTTATCACCTCCAAGACAGCTGATCCCAATAAAGGCATTGGCATTCACTTCTCACGTAAAGGTTCAAAGGGATTATAAAGGCAATCAGGATACTTTGTCGCGATTCTGACAGTAGAATGGGGCCTTGTTAGCATGTTTAAATAGACAGGGAGAATGATTCACACAGCACCAGGGATCTGGGTTCAATTCCAGCCTCGGGTCACTGTCTGTGCGGAGTTTGCATGTTCTCCCCGTTTCTGCATGGGTTTCCTCCGGGTGCTCCAGATTCCTTCCACACTCCAAAAGGTGTGTAGGTTAGGTGGATTGGCCATGCGAAAATATCCCACAGTAGCCCAAGATGTGTACGTTAGACGGATTGGCCACGCTAAATTGCCCCTTAGTGTCCAAAAATGTGCAGGTTAGGTGGATTGGCCATGCTAAATTGCCCCTTGGTGTCCAAAGATGTGTAGGTTAGGTGGATTGGCTATGCTAAATTGTCCCTTAGTGTCCAAAGATGCGTAGATTAGGTGGATTGGCCATGCTAAATTGTCCCTTAGTGTCCAAAGATGTGTAGGTTAGGTGGATTGGCCATGCTAAATTGTCCCTTAGTATCCAAAGATGTGTAGGTTAGGTGGATTGGCCATGCTAAACTGCCCCTTAGTGTCCAAAGTGTGTAGGTTAGGTGGATTGGCCATGCTAAATTGTCCCTTAGTGTCCAAAGATGTGCAGGTTAGGTGGATCGGCCATGCTACATTGTCCCTTAGTGTCCAAAGATGTGTAGGTTAGGTGGATTGGCCATGCTAAATTGTCCCTTAGTGTCCAAAGATGTGCAGGTTAGGTGGATTGGCCATGCTAAATTGCCCCTTAGTGTCTAAAGATGTGTAGGTTAGGTGGATTGGCCATGCTAACTTGTCCCTTAGCATCCACAGATGCGTAGATTAGGTGGATTGGCCATGCTAAATTGCCCCTTAGTGGACGAACAGGGTAAATACGTGGGGGTATGGGGATAGGGCCTGGGTGGGACTGTTGTCGGTGCAGACTCGATGGGCCGAATGGCCTCCTTCTGCACTGTCGGGATTCTATGATTCTCGGACTTGTGTCTGCAACATTTCAGGTCGTTTCTTTGCTGGCTGTTGGTGAATGGGTTAACAAATGAACATAAATCCCAGGCATTTAATTTGGGAACGCCACACCATTATCTCGTACAAATCAAGGAGGACATCTTTAATTGGGAAGCAGCAAGAGATCTGGTTTGATGTCCAATGGATATGCAAATCAGTCTCAATGGAAAAATGATGGAACATTGCTAAATGAAGGCTAGTGTCATATTTATATCCATGCACTCGATCTCTCGATTTTCGGTCTCTTGCAAATCGGAGTTTCTGATTCCAGAAATCCACTTTTCCTAACGATTAAGACATTCCCATATGGGTGACGCACTCTGCAAGGAATAGAGGGACGTGGACCAAGCGCAGGCAGAGGGGATTAGTTTAATTTGGCGCCATGTTCGGCATAGCATGGTGGGCCGAAGGGCCTGTTCCTGTGCCGTACTGTTCTACGTTCTAGGCACTAATGAATCGCCAAAGCGAATACACGCACTGACGTTTCGCTCGAGGGGAAACCGCCTTTGCGATAGAGAAAGAAAAGTGTTCAGAAAACCTTTTCCTTTCTGGGGTTGCGGGGGGGTGGGGGGGGGGGAAGTGGGAAGAATCCTGATGATCTCTCGATTGCCTTTCGAACCTAATCCTCATGGCGGGGTAAACAAATGTCTCCAAAGATGTTTTGTGAAGACAGTGCCCCTTTAATTGGACCATTCTTGTTT
Source organism: Mustelus asterias (assembly GCF_964213995.1). NCBI lineage: Eukaryota > Metazoa > Chordata > Chondrichthyes > Carcharhiniformes > Triakidae > Mustelus > Mustelus asterias. The sequence goes on along the minus strand of NC_135834.1, from coordinate 8,297,712 downwards.
TTCCTCTTCGACTTGAGGGGCCAATTAAAAGGCTCCAACTGTACCGGAGTGCCAGGCCAGAGTTAAACAAACAGAAAACTGTTTCCTCTTTCGGCGCTGGGGTCACTCCAGGTTTTGAAGCTGCCTCTTTTGTGTGGGCTAACCTTTGACCTGAACAGTTGTTGGCTTATCCTCAGCCTTTTACAGCTGAACAATCATAAAAAGGTTTGATCTGCGCGTTCGCTGGTCCGTTACCCCAGGCCACACAATGCCTGCAATGTCGACAAGCTCAGTCAGCAACATTCCGTGCCAGCCCTCGCCAGCAGGCCGAGGAGTTAGCCCTTTAAAAGGAGTGCCAACCTGACAAAGCATTAATGAGCCACTCGTCCTGTTCCCGCCACCCCCGCAGAAACATTTCTCATCTTTCAGCCTCTTTTGAAGGTCCCTCCAAACTATCTGCTGCCCCCAACGGAAAGGGCAGCTAAAATGGACCCAATAAAGCTGTCTTTCCGCAGTGATTGTGAGGGGGCAGCCCTTTGTACAGTGGCTGTGCCCTCTGGAGTGTCATAGAGGTTTGCAGCATGGAGTCAGGCCTTTCGGCCCAACTTGTCCTTGCTGCCCCTTTTTTTTAAACCCCTAAGCTCGTCCCAATTGCCCACATTTGGCCCATATCCCTCTGTACCCATCTTACCCATGTAACTGTCTCAACGCTTTTTAAAAGACAGAATTGTACCCGCCTCGACTACTACCTCTGGCAGCTTGTTCCACACACTCACCACCCTCTGTGTGAAAAAATTGCCTCTCTGGACACTTTTGTATCTCTCCCCTTAAACCTATGCCCTCTAGTTTTAGACTCCCCTACCTTTGGGAAAAGATATTGACTGTCTAGCTGATCTGTGCCTCTCATTATTTTATAGACCTCTATAAGATCACCCCTCAGCCTCCTACGCTCCAGAGAAAAAAGTCCCAGTCTATCCAGCCTCTCCTTATAACGCAAACCATCAAGTCCTGGTAGCATCCTAGTAAATCTTCTCTGCACTCTTTCGAGTTTAATAATATCCTTTCTATAATAGGGTGACCAGAATTGCACACAGTATTCCAAGTGTGGCCTTACCAATGTCTTGTACAACTTCAACAAGACATTCCAACCCCTGTATTCAATGTTCTGACCAATGAAACCAAGCATGCCGAATGCCTTCTTCACCACTCTGTCCACCTGTGATTCCACTTTCAAGGAGCTATGAACATGTACCTCTCGATCTCTTTGTTCTGTAACTCTCCCCAACGCCCTACCATTAACTGAGTAAGTCCTGCCCTTCAGGCTTACTTCACCTCTGCTTCACCCCATTACTTGCGACGGTGACTGTTTCCCCGCGTGACCCGCTTTCGCGAGGCTGCCAGTCACTCTGCCCAAACCCGAGCCAACTTTGTTAAAGGGAGGCACAGCAGAATACCCGAAAGGTGCCAGGTGTCTGCTTCGCCCCAGCGGGATCAGCTGGTGAGGTTTCACTCAAACCAAGCGCTGGAAAATGAGATGGGATCAGCGGGGGGTGAATGTGGGATCGTGAAATAAAGTTTTTTTTTTCATGTTTAAGTATTAGTGTCACAAGTAGGCTGACATTAACACCGCAATGAAGTTACTGTGAAAATCCCCTAGCCGCCACACTCCTGTTCGGGTACACTGAGGGTGAATTTAGCACGGCCGATGCACCCTAACCAGCACGTCTTTTGGACTGAGAGGGGAAACCGGAGTAAACCCACGCAGACATGGGGAGAATGTGCAGACTCCACACAGACAGTGACCCAAGCCGGGAATTGAACCCGGGTCCCTGGCGCTGTGAGGCAGCAGTGCTAACCACTGTGCCACCGTGCCACGCAGAACAGACCCCAGCTTGCCAAGTGGTGCTTTACCAAGCGCGGTCCGGGGTGCACGTGTCAGCTTGGCGTCGACGTAGCACTCTGTCTCTCAGTCAGAGGGTTGAGGGTTCACATCTCACTCCAGAGACGGACCGCTGCATTGTGACAATACTCAAACAGCGTGTTGAACTGCTCTGGGCCTGTCCTGAGAGACTTTCCCCCACAGAGGTGGGTAACCTGCGGCCCATCTGAGTGTGGCCCCCACGAAACATTTTGTTGACCGTTGCCCCGGGCGCAGGGTTGCCCCATTCTGCTGATTCCCGTCCGTGTAGTTTTTGTCCTCCCGGTGTGACTGAAGTGATTCGTACGTAAAGCAAGGGTGAGTGAAGTGAGGTGTGTGCTGATTCCACACAACATTGAGTGTGAGAGCCGTGCGCTGTGTCCAAAGTGTCAACATTTCTTTTGTTTTTACCATTGGAAGTTGATGACAGTTCCATTAATATAGAAATGATGAAGGATTTTCTATAACTCATGATGGAATATTCGGCATGGATTAAATGTATTGAATCTTATTCATGGGGACACGGTGAGTGAACAAGCCCGATTTCAATCTCGCGGCCCACTGAGATGGAGGAGGGTCACTTACGAGGCCCACTCACCAGCCTAGGTTGCCCATGACTGTTCTTGTGTGTCTCAGAGGGATGAGGGAGTGATTGAGATGCCTCCCAGAAACACAACCCAGGAAGCCATGACGTGAATTGGACAAGGGCTTGTTAAAGAATTCTCTAAGATTCAGATGTTGCCTTCATCTGTTGCAATGAACTTCCTTGAGTGATCTCTAAGGCTCTCCCCAGGCGCATCGACTGCCAGCGCATGGCAACCAATCTCTCCCGTTCCTGAAACCCAATCCACAGCCTTCAATTCAGAGAGTGGACCATAGTGCCTACTCTACCCTGTTCCCTGCCCAAATATTCCCCAATGAAGCAATCATCCTGACGAGCGATGGGCAGGCGATGGCCTAGTGGTATTGTCGCTAGACTATTAATCCAGAAAGGCAGTTAACGTTCTGGGGACCCGGGTTCGAATCCCGTCACAGCAGCTGGTGGAATTTGAATTCAAGAAAAAATATCTGGAATTCAGAATCTACTGATGACCATGAAACCATCGTCGATTGATGGAAAAGCCCATCTGGTTCACTAAAGTCCTTTAGGGAACGAAATCTGCTGAGCTTACCCGGTCTGGCCTACACATGACGTCTCACAACACCAGGTTAAAGTCCAACAGGTTTATTTGGTAGCAAATACCATAAGCTTTCGGAGCACTGCTCCTTCGTCAGATGGAGTGGATATCTATATCCTATAGATATCTATAGATATCCACTCCATCTGACGAAGGAGCAGTGCTCCGAAAGCTTATGGTATTTGCTACCAAATAAACCTGTTGGACTTTAACCTGGTGTTGTGAGACTTCTTACTGTGCTTACCCCAGTCCAACGCCGGCATCTCCACATGATGACTACACATGACTCCAGAGAATGTGGTTGATTCTCAACTTCCCTCCAACGCCTCTACTTTCTTAGAAGACTAAGGAAATTTGGCATGTCAGCTATGACTCTCACCAACCTTTACAGATGCGCCATGGAAAGCATCTTTTCTGGTTGTATCACAGCTTGGTATGGCTCCTGCTCTGCCCAAGACCGCTAGAAACTACACAGGGTCGTGAAAATAGCCCAACCCATCACACATACCAGCCTCCCATCCATTGACTCTGTCTACACTTCCCACTGCCTCGGAAAAGCAGCCAGCATAATTAAGGCCCCCACGCACCCCGGACATTCTCTCTTCCACCTTCTTCCATCGGGAAAACGATACAAAAGTCTGAGGTCACGTACCAACCGACTCAAGAACAGCTTCTTCCCTGCTGCTGTCAGACTTTTGAATGGACCTACCTTGCATTAAGCTGATCTTTCTCTCCACCCTAGCTATGACTGTAACACTACGTTCTGCACTCTCTCCTTTCCTTCTCTATGAACGGTATGCTTTGTCTGTATAGCGCGCAAGAAATAATACTTTTCACTGTATCCCAATACATGTGACAATAATAAATCAAATCAAATATTAAGTTGGTCTTTCTCTACACCCTAGCTATGACTGTAACACTACATTCTGCACCCTCTCCTTTCCTTCTCCCCTATGTACTCTATGAACGGTATGCTTTGTCTATAAAGTGCGCAAGAAACAATACTTTTCACTGAATCCCAATCAAAGGGTAACTGGGGATGGGCAATAAATGCTGGCCAGCCAGTGACACCTGTGTCCCACAAAGAGGTAGCCCCTCAGTCAGAACGCTGTGAGTTCAAACCCCACTCCAGAGGCCGATGGCGCGCGTACGAGTCATCTCTGTGGAAAGCACAACATGCAAAATGATCAGCAGCCAAAATTCTCCTCAGTCCAGTCTGTACCCAGTCTATTCCTCTCCCGAACGCCCCCCCCCCCCCCCCCCCCCGTGCTGGCAGAAAGCTGCTTTCACAGCATGGCTCCAATCACCCATCTGCAATCCGGGTTGCGTGCTTGCACAGCACGATTTGGAATATTAAATCTTTCAGCTTCTGAACTCTGGAGGTCGGGAATTTTAATAAGCAGCGCATTATCCAGTCCAATTTTAAACGTGCACGTTCGGGGATTTACCTCGAGTGGTCTAAATGTCACGAATTCCTTCTTTCTGCTCAGGTGGATAATGAGGCTTCTCATTCTCCCAGTGCGGCCTTGCAATCCCAGCACCTGATGGACATGACCGACTGGCTTCTATCTCGGCCTTGTCAAGCCAGTCAAAAGTTCACCTCTGCCAATCATCCTTACTCCATCATTAGCATTAAACTCGAGTGCTCCCTGTAAAATGTCACTTGTTATGCGGGGTCTGCTTCACCCGCACCGCCCCCCCCCTCCTCTGCCCCCGCACCCCTGTCCCATATCCTTGAATGTTATGATGTTTCTTTTGACACATGGCCCAGTGCTGACTGGAACTTGGAACAGGGCCTGCTCACGTCCTTCCAGCCTTCCTGTGGCACGCTCACAGTCCTGCCTCGTGGAAACATTGGCGCTGATATTTATGAGGCCTTATAGGGCGGAATTTTCCCGTCCCGCCCGCCCCGGGAATCGTAGCGGGCGGGACACGGACCAAAGGTCTGTTGGCCTCGGGCTGAGTTTTCTGACCTTTTGCAAGTGTGGCAGGAAAATTCCACCCGTAGAGCCGCCCAGCGCAGAAAGGTCCCTTCGGCCCATCGAGTCTGCACCGACAATATCTAACGCTAAAGTCGCGCTAATCTCATTTTCCTGTCTCCATATCCTTGAATGTTCTGACATTTCAAGTGCTCATCCAAAGGTTGTAAGGTTTCCAGCCTCCACTACCTTCCCAGGCAGCGCATCCCAGATTCCCGCCTCTGAGTGCATTTTTTTTTTCCTCAAATCCCCTCAGAATCTCCTGCCCCTCATCCCAAAACTATTCCTCCACGTGATTGCCCCCTCAACCCAGAAGAGTCGCTTCCTACTCACCCTGTTCCCACCCATTAAGGGGGGGTGATGGCCTAGTGGTATTATCACTAGACTATTAATCCGGAAACTCAGCTAATGTTCTGGGGACCCGGGTTCGAATCCCGCCACGGCAGATGGTGGAATTTGAATTCGATAAAAAATATCTGGAATTAAGAATCTACTGATGACCATGAAACCATTGTCGGAAAAACCCATCTGGTTCACTAATGTCCTTTAGGGAAGGAAATCTGCCATCCTTACCCGGTCTGGCCTACATGTGACTCCGGAGCCGCAGCAATGTGGTTGACTCTCAACTGCCCTCAGGTAAAGGGACAGGCAATAAATGCTGGCCCAACCGGCGACGCCCATGTCCCACAAATGGGAAAAAAAATACCTCTCATAATCTTAGACACCTCAATCATGTCCCCCCTCAGCCTTCTCTGCTCCAGAGAAAACAATCCAAGCCTATCCAGTCTCTCCTTATCGCTCAAATGCTCCATCCCAGGCAACACCCTGGTGAATCTCCCTGTACCCATTTTTATTGTGTTCGACAGTTTGTGCCCACTCCCCTTCCTGGGTGAAAATCTATCGAACCCAATCCTGGAAAAGTTCAAACAGACCCCCAACAGCAATTTCGTTTTTGGGTGTTGGGGGAAATAGAGAGATTTCCAGATTTCCATTCCCCTTTGTGTGAGGTGCGCGCTTCCCAACATCACCCCACTGTATGGCCTGCCTCAAATTTAAGGCCCCCTTCCTTGTTTTGCACCCACCCAAACAGGAGAAATGGTTTCCACCCATCAGGTTAATTTTCTGAATAAACTGAAACATCTCAATTGGATCTGAGGTCTGCTGTAACCTAACCGTTCCATCCTGGACTCAGTCCGGCCTTTCCCTCCGAGTCCTTTGTGGCCTTGGTGGTATCCTGCACTGCGGCCTTTGACTCTTTACCCCGGTTCCCCAATAAAAAACCCTGAACAAATATCGGAGCAAAGCTATATCCGCACACCAGTCCACACAGGAAACAGCTTATCATTGCAGCAGTATCTCTTCAACACTGTTGCTGACCTCCAAGCATTCTATCGCCAGCCTTTCGAAACAGGAGTTTTTAAAAACTTCCATGCTTTCTGCTCCCTGCTATACAGTCATTATTCCACACGCAACGATTAACAAAACAAACTCAACGGGTACATTTCCTTCACACAGCCACGAGACTGGGAGAGAACCAACAAGGCCTACATTCATTACCCATCCTGTCCATGTGGAGTTTGCACACACTCTCTGCGCGAGTTTCCTTCGGATGCTCCGGTTTATTCCCACACTCCAAAGTAGTGCAGGTTAGGAGGATTGGCCATGCTAAATTGCCCCTTAGTGTCCAAAGATGTGTAGGTTAGATAGATTGGCCATGCTAAATTGCCCCTTAGTGTCCAAAGATGTGTAGGTTAGATAGATTGGCCATGCTAAATTGCCCCTTAGTGTCCAAAGATGTGTAGGTTAGGTGGATTGGCCATGCTAAATTGCCCCTTAGTGTCCAAAGATGTGTAGGTTAGATAGATTAGCCATGCTAAATTGACCCTTAGTGTCCAAAGATGTGTAGGTTAGATAGATTAGCCATGCTAAATTGCCCCTTCGTGTCCCAAGATGTGTAGATTAGGTGCCTTGGCCATGCTAAATTGCCCCTTAGTGTCCAAAGATGTGTAGGTTAGGTGGATTGGCCATGCTAAATTGCCCCTTAGTGTCCAAAGATGTGTAGGTTAGATAGATTAGCCATGCTAAATTGCCCCTTCGTGTCCCAAGATGTGTAGATTAGGTGCCTTGGCCATGCTAAATTGCCCCTTAGTGTCCAAAGATGTGTAGGTTAGATAGATTGGCCATGCTAAATTGACCCTTAGTGTCCAACGATGTGCAGGTTAGGTGGATTGGCCATGCTAAATTGCCCCTTAGTGTCCAAAGATGTGTAGGTTAGATAGATTAGCCATGCTAAATTGCCCCTTCGTGTCCCAAGATGTGTAGGTTAGGTGCCTTGGCCATGCTAAATTGCCCCTTAGTGTCCAAAGATGTGTAGGTTAGATAGATTGGCCATGCTAAATTGCCCCTTAGTGTCCAAAGATGTGTAGGTTAGGTGGATTAGCCATGCTAAATTGCCCCTTAGTGTCCAAAGATGTGTAGGTTAGGTGGATTAGCCATGCTAAATTGCCCCTTAGTGTCCAAAGATGTGTAGGTTAGGTGGATTAGCCATGCTAAATTGCCCCTTAGTGTCCAAAGATGTGTAGGTTAGGTGGATTAGCCATGCTAAATTGTTCCTTAGTATCCAAAGATGTGCAGGTTAGGTGGATTGGCCATGGTAAATTGCCCCTTAGTATCCAAAGGTGTAGGTTAGGCGGATTGGCTATGGTAAATGTGTAGTGTTACAGGGATAGGGAGGGGGAGGGGGCCTGGGTAAGATAGACTGTCAGAGAGTCGGTGGAGACTCGATGGGTCGAATGGCCTCCTTCGACATTGTAAGGATTCTATGATTCCATGATCCCGAACTGCCCTTGAGAAGAAGTCGCCTCCTTGACAACTCCATGTCCCGCTCGGCCAATTTGGGGGGCAGTTAAGAGTCAACCACATTGCCGTGTCTGCGTGGGTTTCCTCCGAGTGCTCCGGTTTCCTCCCACAGTCCAAAGATGTACTGGTTAGGTACATTGGCTGTGCTAAATTCTCCCTCACTGTACCCGAACAGGAATGTGGCGACATGGGGATTTTCACTGTAACTTTATTGCAGTGTTAATGTAAGCCCACTTGTGACAATAATAAATAAACTTCAACCCTGTCCATACCCCTCAATCTAACACACCTCAATCATGTCCCCCCTCAGACTTCTCTGCTCCAAAAAATACAATCCAAGCCCATCCTATCTCTCCTTCTCGCTCAAATGCTCCATCCCAGGCAACATCCTGGTGAATCTCCTCTGCACCCTCTCCAGCCCAGACAACATCCTGGTGAATCTCCTCTGCACCTTCTCCAGCACAGACAGCATCCTGGAGAATCTCCTCTGCACCCTCTCCAGCCCAGACAGCATCCTGGAGAATCTCCTCTGCACCCTCTCCAGCCCAGACAGCATCCTGGAGAATCTCCTCTGCACCCTCTCCAGCTCAGACAGCATCCTGGAGAATCTCCTCTGCACCCTCTCCAGCCCAGACAGCATCCTGGAGAATCTCCTCTGCACCCTCTCCAGCCCAGACAGCATCCTGGAGAATCTCCTCTGCACCCTCTCCAGCCCAGACAGCATCCTGGTGAATCTCCTCTGCACCCTCTCCAGCCCAGACAACATCCTGGAGAATCTCCTCTGCACCCTCTCCAGCCCAGACAACATCCTGGAGAATCTCCTCTGCACCCTCTCCAGCCCAGACAACATCCTGGAGAATCTCCTCTGCACCCTCTCCAGCCCAGACAACATCCTGGAGAATCTCCTCTGCACCCTCTCCAGCCCAGACAACATCCTGGAGAATCTCCTCTGCACCCTCTCCAGCCCAGGCAGCATCCTGGAGAATCTCCTCTGCACCCTCTCCAGCCCAGACAGCATCCTGGAGAATCTCCTCTGCACCCTCTCCAGCCCAGACAGCATCCTGGAGAATCTCCTCTGCACCCTCTCCAGCCCAGACAGCATCCTGGAGAATCTCCTCTGCACCCTCTCCAGCCCAGACAGCATCCTGGAGAATCTCCTCTGCACCCTCTCCAGCCCAGACAACATCCTGGAGAATCTCCTCTGCACCCTCTCCAGCCCAGGCAGCATCCTGGAGAATCTCCTCTGCACCCTCTCCAGCCCAGACAGCATCCTGGAGAATCTCCTCTGCACCCTCTCCAGCCCAGACAACATCCTGGAGAATCTCCTCTGCACCCTCTCCAGCCCAGACAGCATCCTGGAGAATCTCCTCTGTACCTCCTCGAGTGCAATCACATCCTTCCTACAATGTGGCGACCAGAATTGCATACAGTCCTCCAGCCGTGGCCTCACCAACGTTGTGTAGAACTCCAACAATACCCCCTTGCTGAAGCCACAGAATCCCTGGAGTGCAGAAGGAGTCCATTCGGCCCATCGCGCCTTCGCCGACATCAATCCCACCCAGCCCCATCCCCTGTAACCCCACGCAATTGCCCTGCTAGTCCCCGCGCCCCCCGATGCCACCTCCAGGAATAAGGTCAACCAAGGTTAGTAACCCTACACCTAGTCGAAGAAAAAGCAAAGAAAAGAATCATTTAAAATGGGCAAGAACAGACTTGAGCTGAAAGAGGGAAGGGATTTGGAAAGAAAACAAAACAAAAGTCAAGCCAAGCTCAGGGATATTTATTCTCGCTGACAAAGGAGTAAAAATACGCCAAGACTCAATATAGCCAACTTTTCATTTCCTCTTGGTGGAAGGGAGGCCACTTAAAGGTCAAAGGTCAGCGGCCATGGCTTACTGGCACCTGATGATGCGCAGTTCATTCACAGAATGTCAGATTGCTGGGGAATGAGCTCACACAGCACACGCTGGAATCGAAGCTTTGCATTGCCCTCTGGGCATTCTGTACAGGCTCCGAAAGGTTTGCGCGGCGTCGGGTGCCTGGCAGTGGGGGAGGGGAGCACAGGTAGTGGAGCTTTTCCAAGCCACAAAACTACTCCCTACTCCCAAGCCAATGACAATCCCCACCAGCCCAGCAAGCTGCATGAACTGCGCCCCTTCCTCGCCCACCCCATTCCCCCCCGCTCAGTAATGAAAAAGCTTGGACAAGAACAAAGAACATCACAGCACAGGAACAGGCCCTTTGGCCCGTCGATTAACCGCAGTTGTTTGAAAATCTCTTTTTAGACACAGGGAAATATATGTGAGGCCCTGAGGAAAGGGACTAACTGGGTTTAAAGTTAGCATCACAAGTAGGCTGTCCTTCAAAGGAGTCAGCACAGTTCTGATGGGATTTGATTTATTATTGTCACATGTATTGGGAAACAGTGAAAAGTATTGTTTCTTGCACGCTATACAGACAAAGCATAACGTTCATAGAGTACATAGGGGAGAAGGAAAGGAGAGGGTGCAGAATGTACTGTTACAGTTACAGATAGGGTGTAGAGAAAGATCAGCTTAATATTTGATTTGATTTATTATTGTCACATGTATTGGGATACAGTGAAAAGTATTGTTTCTTGCGCGCTGCACAGACAAAGCATACCGTTCATAGAGAAGGAAAGGAGAGGGTGCAGAATGTAGTGTTACAGTCATAGCTAGGGTGTAGAGAAAGATCAGCTTAGTGCGAGGTAGGTCCATTCAAAAGTCTGACAGCAGCAGGGAAGAAGCTGTTCTTGAGTCGGTTGGTACGTGACCTCAGAGTTTTGTATTTTTTTCCCGATGTAAGAAGGTGGAAGAGAGAATGTCCGGGGTGCGTGGGGTCCTTAATTTTGCTGGCTGCTTTGCCGAGGCATCGGGAAGTGTAGACGGAGTCAGTGGATGGGAGGCTGGTTTGTGTGATGGATTGAGCTACATTCACGACCTTTTGTAGTTCCTTGCGGTCTTGGACAGAGCAGGAGCCATACCAAGCTGTGATACAACCAGAAAGAATGCTGGGGCGCGGGGTGTGGATGCGGTTTGGTGTCAGCGGGACTGACAGACTTGGCTAGCAGGAAATTATTTGGTCGTTTTGTTGCAAATGCAAGTTAATCTTTTGAAAAGAGAAAAATTGAAGCAATTTCCAGTCGCTGTTCCAGCTTCGAGAATCTGACGAGCCTCAGAGACACAACTGCTCCTCAAACAGACTCAAAAAAGTGCTCACCAGGGTTTAAGCTTCAAACCCACCTCAGCTTTTGGATAGAAAACAAAGCCCTGCATTTCTGTAGCACCTTTCACAGCCTCAGGACTTCCCAAAGCCAATGAAGTACATTTGAAGGCTTGTCACTGCTACGGTGGCGCGAATACACATACGAGGGTGCAAAATCGGAACAGCGAACTCTCATTTTAAAACAGTGCCCCCTCGTGCTGGGATGCAGCAGGTTATGCACAGCAAGCTCCCACAAACATCACCCACCAGATGATCTCTTATTTAGGTTCAGGGACATCTTTGACTTAGTGCCATGGGATACTTTGAATCTGATAGGACAGACAGGACTCTCAGTTCATCCAGAAAGATGCACCTCTGACAGTGCGGCGCTGCCCCAGCGCTGACTCTCCGACAGAGCGGCGCTCCCCCAGCGCTGACCCTCCCACAGTGCGGCGCTCCCCCAGCGCTGACTCTCCGACAGAGCGGCGCTCCCCCAGCGCTGACCCTCCCACAGTGCGGCGCTCCCCCAGCGCTGACTCTCCGACAGAGCGGCGCTCCCCCAGCGCTGACTCTCCGACAGAGCGGCGCTCCCCCAGCGCTGACCCTCCCACAGTGCGGCGCTCCCCCAGCGCTGACTCTCCGACAGAGCGGCGCTCCCCCAGCGCTGACTCTCCGACAGAGCGGCGCTCCCCAGGCGCTGACCCTCCCACAGTGCGGCGCTCCCCCAGCGCTGACTCTCCGACAGAGCGGCACTCCCCCAGCGCTGACTCTCCGACAGTGCGGCGCTCCCCCAGCGCTGACTCTCCGACAGTGCGGCGCTTCCCCAGCGCTGACCCTCCCACAGTGCGGCGCTCCCCCAGCGCTGACTCTCCGACAGAGCGGCACTCCCCCAGCGCTGACTCTCCGACAGTGCGGCGCTCCCCCAGCGCTGACTCTCCGACAGTGCGGCACTCCCCCAGCGCTGACTCTCCGACAGTGCGGCGCTCCCCCAGCGCTGACCCTCCCACAGTGCGGCACTCCCCCAGCGCTGACTCTCCGACAGTGCGGCGCTCCCCCAGCGCTGACTCTCCGACAGTGCGGCGCTCCCCCAGCGCTGACTCTCCGACAGAGCGGCGCTCCCCCAGCGCTGACTCTCCGACAGTGCGGCGCTCCCCCAGCGCTGACTCTCCGACAGAGCGGCGCTCCCCCAGCGCTGACTCTCCGACAGAGCGGCGCTCCCCCAGCGCTGACTCTCCGACAGAGCGGCGCTCCCCCAGCGCTGACTCTCCGACAGAGCGGCGCTCCCCCAGCGCTGACTCTCCGACAGAGCGGCGCTCCCCCAGCGCTGACTCTCCGACAGAGCGGCGCTCCCCCAGCGCTGACTCTCCGACAGAGCGGCGCTCCCCCAGCGCTGACTCTCCGACAGAGCGGGATAGCAGGGGAGGGGCGGGGTGGGGCAGCAGGGGAGGGGCGGAGGCGGGGCAGCAGGGGAGGGGCGGGGGCGGGGCGGCAGGGGAGGGGCGGGGGCGGGGCAGCAGGGGAGGGGCGGGGCAGCAGGGGAGGGGGCGGGGGCGGGGCAGCAGGGGAGGGGCGGGGTGGGGCAGCAGGGGAGGGGCAGGGGCGGGGCAGCAGGGGCGGGGCAGGGGCGGGGCAGCGGGGGAGGGGCGGGAGCAGGGCAGCAGGGGAGGGGTGGGACAGCAGGGGAGGGGCGGGGGCGGGGCAGCAGGGGAGGGGCAGGGGCGGGGCAGCGGGGGAGGGGCGGGAGCAGGGCAGCAGGGGAGGGGCGGAGGCGGGGCAGCAGGGGAGGGGCGGAGGCGGGGCAGCAGGGGAGGGGCGGAGGCGGGGCAGCAGGGGAGGGGCGGGAGCAGGGCAGCAGGGGAGGGGTGGGACAGCAGGGGGGGGCGGGGGGCGGGGCAGCAGGGGAGGGGCAGGGGCGGGGCAGCGGGGGAGGGGCGGGAGCAGGGCAGCAGGGGAGGGGCGGGGGCGGGGCAGCAGGGGAGGGGCGGAGGCGGGGCAGCAGGGGAGGGGCGGGAGCGGGGCAGCAGGGGAGGGGCGGGGGCGGGGCAGCAGGGGAGGGGCGGAGGCGGGGCAGCAGGGGAGGGGCGGGGGCGGGGCAGCAGGGGCGGAGGCGGGGCAGCAGGGGAGGGGCGGGAGCAGGGCAGCAGGGGAGGGGTGGGGGCGGGGCAGCAGGGGAGGGGCGGGGGCGGGGCAGCAGGGGAGGGGTGGGGGCGGGGCAGCAGGGGAGGGGCGGGGGCGGGGCAGCAGGGGAGGGGCGGGGGCGGGGGTAGATTTCTCTTCCTGGGGTGAGTTGTGGGGAAAGGGCAGAGCTGTTTTCTGCTGCACATCTCGCAAAGCGATGAGTCAGCGTGTGCAGCTGATAACAAAACACTGCGTGTCCTCCATTGGCTCATTTGAACAGACCAGGGGAAGATGTGGTCTCTCCACTTGTCGCTGGGAAAGAGATAAAACGATGGCGTCGCAGCTGACACTGCCTCTCATTCAGCCAAAGCTCGATTGAAGCCTCCAGCTCTCTCTTTCAGAACAGACTGACTAACCTCACTGAGCCGGCACTGCCCCAGCGTCTAGACAGTGCAACTGACCCACCCTCACTGAGCCTCAACAGCTCCCTCCACCCACGCGCCCCCCCCACCCACGCATCCCGCCCCCCCCCCCCCCCCCCGCCCAACCATCTTGGAAGGTCCCGCCCTGAAGAGCTGTCGGCCAATCAAGGCATAGTCATGGAGGCTGGACGTCAAGGCAAGTCCTGGATTGGGGCAGGCCTGACTGGCAGAGCAGTGGGATGGGACAGGACAGGGGGCAAAGGGGATGTGGGGCTGGGTTTCAGAGGCCGAGATCTAGAGAGGGAAAGGGGGTGTTGGGGGGGCGGGCGGTTGGATTGCCTCTGATGGGCCCAGTATCCCCTCCTCCCACCACCTCCCCACAAAAGATGGCACCACACCCCACTTCCTGCCCGCTAACAGCCCCCACAATAGCTGCCATCTTGCATGTAAGAGTAGCGATGGAGGAAGCACGAAGGCCCCCAGCAGCCATTAATTGGGCCTCAATAGGCCACAGGATGAGCAGACTGCCTAAGCTTCCCTGCCCACTGCATGGAGGCAGGTTGGTGATGGGCGCAAGCCAACGGGACGCCTGTCCACCATCTACAAGGCACAAGTCAGGAGTGTGATGGAATACTCTCCACTTACCTGGATGGGTGCAGCTCCAACAACACTCAAGAAGTGCAGACTGGGTTTCAATGATGTCATCAGGGGCTAAGTGCAATTTCTGGGCTGCCCCTAGCCTGGTGGCGGGGGGATGGCATCCCCTTGCCACCAGAACTCACCATGCTGAGAGGCAGACCCTGGGATCGAGGAGGTCCAGATAGAAGAGTACCTCTGGGTCAGCCAAGCAGGCTTCCGGCCTCCCCGACAGGCTTCCGGCCTTCTTTGTCCTGGGCCATCCCCTCCACCTTAATCCACTCCCACCCAAGCAGCAAGGCCAACATTTTCCTCACCCAAGATACGGCATGGTGGCACAGTGTGGTGACACAGTGGCACTGCTGCCTCACAGCGCCAGGGACCCGGGTTCGATTCCCGGCTTGGGTCACTGTTTGTGTGGAGTTTGCACATTCTCCCCGTGTCTGCGTGGGTTTCCTCCGGGTGCTCCGGTTTCCTCTCACAGTCCAAAGATGTGCAGGTTAGGTTGATTGGCCATGCTAAATTGCCCCTTAGTGTCAGGGGAACTAGCTAGGGTAAAGACATGGGGTTACGGGGATAGGGCCTGGATGGGATTGTGGTCGGTGCAGACTCGATGGGCCGAATGGCCTCCTTCTGCGGTGTAGGGATTCTAAGATCTCACACCAACTCCGCTGTTGCCAGCTTAGCTCAGCAGCGCTCTGGCTTCAGTGCCTGAAGGCCGTGTGTTCAAGCCCACTGCAGGGACCCGTGTACACATCGTCAAGGCCATCGCTCCCCTCTGCGGTACTGAGGGAGCACTGCATCACTCCAGAGAGAAGGAAGAACAGCCTTCAGCCGAGGCAGGGGCCATTGAACCGCTACTCCAGCTGTCTGCTCAAGCGCCGAGAAGAGTCTCCCCTCAAAATTAACCAGACACTGGGTGGAATCTTGCTGTGCGCAAAATGGCGGCTGCCTCGACTGGGCCACTGCACCTGCATTGAGAGAGTCGCAAAGTACAAATGCGCTTCCTTCAAGCAAACGAGAGTCGACCGTGCTAGACAGCAGAGGAAAAGGAGAGTGCGCCACTGTTAATTAAACTAATCACCGCATGCTCTGTCTCAGCGATTCGTCCCATAATTGACCTGTGTCAGTGCAGACAAGTTCATGATGCAGGCAAGGCTCTGTAATGGGTGGATAAGACTCCAGGTTTTTTTTGTTGTTGCAGGTTGCCGTACACGCAGGACTTAGACGTTACGCAGGTCGAGTTGGCACCAGCTGGCACGGGCGATCCCCACAGAGGATGCCCACAAAGTGGCTCTTTCTGCTCCCCACCCCCAATTATTCCACCGGCGTTCCGCACCTTGGAATCCTTTCCCATTCAGATCGCACACCCTCCCCCCACCGCCCCCGCCACCCCCCACCTTTCCTCACCTTCCATTTCAAATCTTTATCTCCCTACATTTACCCTGCCCCAATCCTCTTGACGTTGCCAGCACGGGGCGGGGTCAACAGGGTGGCACAGTGGTTGGCGCTGCCACGTCTCACCACTAGGGACCCAGCTTCCATTTCAGTCTTGGATCACATGAAGTTAGTGTGAAAACACCCCAGTTGCCACACTCCTGTTCGGGTACACTGAGGGAGAATTTAGCACGGCCAATGCACCCTAACCCGCACATCTTTGGACACTGAGGGACAGTTTAGAATGGCCATTGCGCCTAACTGGCATGTCTTTCAGGAATGTGGTAGGAAACCGGAGCACCCGGAGGAAACCCACGCAGATACGGGGAGAACGTGCAGACTCCACACAGACAGTGACCCAAGCCGGGAATCGAACTCGGGTCCCTGGCGCTGTGAGGCAGCAGTGCCAACCACTGTGCCACCATGCCGCCCCGGCACTGCTGCCTCACAGCAGCCAGGGACCCGGGTTCGATTCCCGGCTTGGGTCACTGTCTGTGTGGAGTCTGCACGTTCTCCCCGTATCTGCGTGGGTTTCCTCCGGGTGCTCCGGTTTCCTCCCACAGTCTGGAAGATGTGGAGGTTAGGTGGATTGGCCATGCTAAATTCTCCCTCAGTGTACCCGAACAGGAGTGTGGCGACTAGGGGAATTTCACAGTAACTTCATTGCAGTGTTAATATAAGCCCACTTGTGACACTAATAAATAAACTTAATTAGCGAACCAGACAGCTCTGTACAACAATTGGTCACAGTTCCATGGTCACTGTCTCCAAGACAATCTTCTACATTTTATCCATTGAATTTAATATTCCACCAGCTGCCGTCGTGGGATTTGAACCCGTGTCCCACAAGCCTGGGCCTCTGGATTGCTCATCCACTACGCCACCATTCCCCCTCCCCCCACACACCTCCCCACGAGCTCCCAAGATATTTAAATGTCATTGGACGATTTTAAAAGGATAATTTTCTTTCAACACTTTGCATTGTGGCCAAAAATATTGTCCCAGCATGCAAGCCTGCACTGTCCCTGGTTGTAAGCGGACAACCTTGTGGTTTTTACCTCAATTCCACCAGCGAGCACCTTTCCCTGCGAAACAAACAGGGCAGTTGCTAGTCAGTTTACTCCTTGACAGCTCAATGTATTCTTAACTTTTCTTCCGCCCTTTATATCTTCCCAAGGTCATGTACTTTCTTCCGCCAACAGGATGCGTGGCACCTCCCACTTCCCGCTCCAAAGCCTCAGCTGATGCAGTTCTTGAGCCAACTTCTGGGACCACCCATCATCAGGGGTGTCGGCAGAGCAATGGCAGGATCGCTGATTGAGTCACGTAACATCCTGATTTCAACACAGAATTCTCTGGCCGTTCACGCCAGTGGGATTCTCCAGTCCCGCTGCAAGGACGGAGATTCGGCTGAGCGCCACATTCTCCATCCTCGCTTGCAACAAGGTGTGAACGGCCGGTAAGATGGCGCCCCACTTTGCTTTTCTTCCCTGTCAGGGTCTGAGCGAGTGTCGCTGGCTGGGCCCCTGCGTTTGTTGCCGGATCCACAGAAGGTGGTGCTGAAATGCCTTCTTGAACCACTCCTGGACAAAGCAGCACTGCGCAATCGACACCCCATTCACCACCTTCGACATCCACTCCCTCCACCACCGACGCTCAGTAGCAGCAGTGTGTACCATCCACAAGATGCACCGCAGCAACTCACCAAGGCTCCTTCAACAGCACCTTCCAAACCCACCACATCTAACATCCAGAAGGACAAGGGCAGCAGATACCTGGGAACACCACCACCTGGAGGTTCCCCTCCAAACCACTCACCATCCTGACTTGGAAATACATCAGCCGTTCCTTCACTGTCACTGGATCAAAATCCTGGAACACCCTCCCTAACAGCACTGTGGGTGTGCCTACACCACATGGACTGACTGATATCCAATAACAATCCTGGAACTCCCCTCCCTAACAGCACTGTGGGTGTACCTACACCACATGGACTGACTGATGTCCAATAACAATCCTGGAACTCTCTCCCTAACAGCATGGTGGGTGTACCTACACCACATGGACTGACTGATGTCCAATAACAATCCTGGAGCTCCCTCCCTAACAGCACTGTGGGTGTACATACACCACATGGACTGACTGATGTCCAATAACAATCCTGGAACTCCCTCCCTAACAGCACTGTGGGTGTACCTACACCACATGGACTGACTGATGTCTAATAGCAATTCTGGAACTCCCTTCCTAACAGCATGGTGGGGTGTACCTTTTAAGTTTATTTATTAGTGTCACAAGTAGGCCGACATTAACACTGCAATGAAGTTAGTGTGAAAATCCCTGAGTCGCCACACTCCTGTTCGGGTACACCGAGGGAGAATTTAGCACGGCCAATGCACCTAACCAGCACGTCATTTGGACTGTGGGAGGAAACCGGAGCACCCGGAGGAAACCCACGCAGACACGGGCAGAACGTGCAGACTTCACACAGACAGTGACCTGAGCCGGGAATTGAACCCGGGTCCCTGGCGCTGTGAGGCAGCAGTGCTAACCACTGTGCCACCGTGCTGCCCCATCAGCATGTCCACTACGACTCTCACCAATTTTTACAGATGCATCATAGAAAGCATTCTTTCTGGTTGTATCACAGCTTGGTATGGTTCCTGCTCTGCCCAAGACCGCAAGGAACTACAAAGGGTTGTGAATGTAGCCCAATCCATCACGCAAACCAGCCTCCCATCCATTGACTCTGTCTACACTTCCCGCTGCCTCGGAAAAGCAGCCAGCATAATTAAGGACCCCCACGCACCCCGGACATTCTCTCTTCCACCTTCTTCCGTCCGGAAAAAGATACAAAAGACTGAGGTCACGTACCAACCGACTCAAGAACAGCTTCTTCCCTGCTGCTGTCACACTTTTGAATGGACGTATCTTATATTAAACTGATCTTTCTCTACACCCTAGCTATGATTGTAACACTACATTCCGCACCCTCTCCTTTCCTTCTCTATGAACGGTATGCTTTGTCTGTATAGTGCGCAAGAAACAATACTTTTCACTGCATGCTAATACTTGTGACAATAATAAATCAAATCAAATATTAAGCTGATCTTTCTCTACACCCTATCTGTAACTGTAACACTATATTCTGCACCCTCTCCTTTCCTTCTCCCCTATATACTCTATGAACGGTATGCTTTGTCTGTATAGCGCGCAAGAAACAATACTTTTCACTGTATCCCAATACATGTGACAATAATAAATCAAATCAAAGATAGGGAGGGATGAAGCCATGGAAGGATTTGAAAGTGAGGGACAAGAACTTTATAATGGAGGCCTGAATCACTCCCAAACAAGGGCGGGGCAAATGAGGCGCAGGTTTGATGAGTTGAAACGCCTCCCGCTGCGCCATTGCGAAAAGATGAAATTAGGTGAATTAATCGAATGTGTGTGCTTCTGTTAAAGGAAGCCTCGCTTCGAATTGGTGGATGGGAGGTTTATGAGCTAAGGTCAGGGCCAGCCAGGATCAGCAGATGGAACCACCATGGTTGGAAGGCCATTGACCAGAAAGGGTGGGCTGGGATTTTCCAGCCCCGGCAGGATTTCCCTGCAGCGGATGCGGCGAGCCTCTCTCGGTCGACGGGGCTGGAAGATCCCGCCCATTTCCTCGGAATCTCTTCCCCCCGCCCCCCCTCCGAGGCTGCCCAACCTGCTCGCTGATTGTATTTTAGATTTCCAGCATCCGTGGCGTTGGATTCCTGTACCGAGCACAGTCACTGTTCCGGTTGCCGTCTTACTGCCGGGTTTGACTCACTGCGTCGCTAAGATGCGTGACAGGATGCCAGAACACCGCACGGTGCTGGGTGTGACATTAGCTGCACTGAATTCAATCATCCCCCCAGTGGTCACAGCTGAAGCCTGGCCTGGGCACATGGACATCTGATTCCATCCTGCGCTCAGTGGCAATGTCACAGATCAGGTATCCGCACATATAAAAGCAGCAAAAGATCTGCCACCCTCGCTCCCCGCAAAGTAAGCTGTTCAGGCAGAGCGTCGACTGAACATTTGAAAACTGAGATGGATAGATTTGACATGACCACAGGACGTAGGCCATTCAGCCCATCGGGTCCGCTCTGCCATTCAATGAGATCATGAACGATCTAATGTGATAATCCGCAACTCCATAGAGCCATAGAATCCTGACAGCACCGAAGGAGGCCATCCGGCCCATCGAGCCTGCACCAACTCTCTGAAAGGCTCTCCCAACCATGCCCTCCACCCTATCCCTCTAACCCCACGCATTTTCCATGGCCAGTCCCCCTATTCCACACATCTTTAGGCACTAAGGGGCAATTTAGCATGGCCAATCCACATAACCTACACATCTTTGGACACTAAGGGGGCAATTTAGCATGGCCAATCCACATAACCTACACATCTTTGGACACTAAGGGGGCAATTTAGCATGGCCAATCCACATAACCTACACATCTTTGGACACTAAGGGGGCAATTTATCATGGCCAATCCACATAACCTACACATCTTTGGACACTAAGGGGCAATTTAGCATGGCCAATCCACATAACCTACACATCTTTGGACACTAAGGGGGCAATTTAGCATGGCCAATCCACATAACCTACACATCTTTGGACACCAAGGGACAATTTAGCATGGCCAATGCCCCTAACCTGCATATCTTTGGACACTAAGGGGCAACTTAGCATGGCCAATCCACCTAACCTGCACATTGTCAGACTATGGGAGGAAACCGGAGCACCCGGAGGAAACCCACGCAGACACGGGGAAAACGTGCAGACTCCACACAGACAGTGACCCAAGGCTAGAATCGAACCCGGGTCCCTGGCGCTGTGAGGCAGCAGCACTAACCACTGTGCCACCGTGCCACCCCACTGCACTGCCTAATCCCCATAACCCTCGATTCCCTTACTGACGAAGAATCTGTATCTTGTTGAGTGTGGGTTATGGAACCAAAGTATGTAAATGGCATCGAGATACAGATCAGCCTGATCTAATTGAGTGGCAACCCAGGCTCCTGGGACCGCTCCTGTAACCGTGATTGCAGCCAGTCCCTCAGTATTCCCATTCTCTTTTAAAAATCAAATGGACATGTATTCGCATCTGGAGCTGACTAACTAGAAGGCTGGTGGGGGGCGGCTGAGAGAAAGGGGTTCATTCCTTCCTGTTCCTGTCCAACTTAGCCCCTTTGATGATCAGTGCCAACCCAGGCCTTCAAAGCAGTCACACCACCCCCGAGGGTACTATGCCAACCTGATAGCAGCCCAGAAGAAAAGCCCCCTACTGGGGGCTGATGGCCTATATGGAGGCACAGAAATTCTTGTCGATGGTTCAACCCCCCACCCCCACCCAAAATCAATGGAACTCCTTCACCCCCCTGTCCCTCAGACCCTTCCGATCTGTGCAGCAATTGACCAATCATCAGACAAAGGCAGGTCATGGGTCATGGGGTCAGAGAGGGTGCAGAGGAGATTCACCAGGATGCTGTCTGGGCTGGAGAGGGTGCAGAGGAGATTCTCCAGGATGCTGTCTGGGCTGGAGAGGGTGCAGAGGAGATTCTCCAGGATGCTGTCTGGGCTGGAGAGGGTGCAGAGGAGATTCTCCAGGATGTTGTCTGGGCTGGAGAGGGTGCAGAGGAGATTCTCCAGGATGCTGGCTGGGCTGGAGAGGGTGCAGAGGAGATTCTCCAGGATGCTGTCTGGGCTGGAGAGGGTGCAGAGGAGATTCTCCAGGATGCTGGCTGGGCTGGAGTGTCTCGGCTATGAAGAGAGGCTGGTTAGGCTGGGGGTGTTTTCCTTGGAGCAGAGAAGGCCGAGGGGGGACCTGATTGAGGTGTACAAAATGTATGAGGGGCAAAGACAGGGTCGATAGGAAAAATGTTTCCCCTTAGTAGAGGGGCCGATAACCAGGGGGCATTGATTTAAGGTAAGGGCAGGAGATTTAGAGGGGATTTGAGGAGGCACTCCCCACCCTCCCGCCCGCCGAGGGTGATGAGAATTTGGAACTCTGCCTGCAAGGCCTACAAAATGATGAGAGGCACAGACAGGGTGGATAGTCAGAGGCTTTTTCCCCAAGGTGGAAGTGTCAATTACAAGGGGGCACAGGTTCAAGGTGAGAGGGGGAAAGTTTAAGGGAGATGTGCGGGGGGAAGTTTTTCACGCAGAGAGTGGTGGGTGCCTGGAACGCGCTGCCAGAGGAGGTGGTGGAAGCAGGAACATTAGCAACATTTAAGAGGCATGTGGATGGGTCCATGAATAGGGAGGGAATAGAGGGATACGGACCGAGTAAGGCCAGAAGGTTCCTTTTTAGGTTTAGAATCATGGAATCCCTACAGTGCAAAAGGAGGCCATTCGGCCCATCGAGTCTGCACCGACCACAATCCCACCCAGGCCCCACCCCCCCACCATCCCATGTATTTACTCCAGCTAGTCCCCCTGGCACTGAGGGCAATTTAGCATGGCCAATCCACTTAACCCGCACAGGTGAGAGGGGA
The DNA here is from genome assembly GCF_964213995.1 of Mustelus asterias. Lineage (NCBI taxonomy): Eukaryota > Metazoa > Chordata > Chondrichthyes > Carcharhiniformes > Triakidae > Mustelus > Mustelus asterias. The sequence continues at coordinate 8,275,427 of NC_135834.1, read as the reverse complement.
GAGATACAAAAGTGTCCAGAGGGGCAATTCTTTCACTCAGAGGGTGGTGAGTGTCTGGAACAAGCTGCCAGAGGTAGTAGTAGAGGCGGGTACAATTTTATCTTTTAAAAAGCATTTAGATAGTTACATGGGTACAATGGGTAGAGAGGGATATGGGCCAAATGCGGGCAATTGGGATGAGCTTAGGGGTTTTAAAAAAAAAAGGGCGTCATGGACAAGTTGGGCCGAAGGGCCTGTTTCCATGCTGTAAACCTCTATGATTCTATCTTTAGTTAGGGCATCATGATTGGCTTGGAGGGCCGAACAGCCTATTCCTGTACTGTACTGTTCTTTGAAAGAGTGGTCGAGGTGGGAGAACCCTCAATGTTTAGGGAAGGAAATCTGCCGTCCTTACCCGATCTGGCCTACATGCCACTCCAGACTTAACTGCCCCCTAAAATACCCGGAGGAAGCCACTTGATTCAAGGGCAATTAGGAAACGGGAAACAAACGCTAGTCTCGCAGGGCATGGTGGGCAACATAAGAAGCATTCACATGAGCACTTGAAGTGCCATTGCATACAGGGCTACGGAGCAAGTGTTGGGGAATGGGATTAGAATAGATAGGTGCTTGATGGCCTCCTGCTGTGCCGTATGACTCTATATTCTCTCAGATCAGAAAGGTCTTTCCAGGAGCCATCGCAATTCTTGGAATGTTCCCAACACCCCCTGGTATTCCGAGAATGCAGAGCTTCTTAATGAGGGGCCCCGCTCTCAAGGGAGCATCAATTGCCTCTAGGAGAGTTAACAGCAGAGTTCTAACTTGCCCTGTAAGAAATCCAGGTATATGAGTCTGTCATCCAGATAGTTAATGAAGTTAAATGGGGATCCGAGATTCCTAATCCCTGTCGCAAAAGAAGAATGGAATGGTGGCTGAGATCAACCGTGACTATGGGATTCTTCACTTTTTTTTCCCCCCTCTCGCTCCATCCTAGATATTTTTGGCTTCCATCTTTCAGAATTCCACAGAGGAGACGCTACCTTCTATGTCCCAGAGTGAGTTTTTTTCCACTCGCTTCACGGGGCAGCACGGTGGCACAGTGGTTAGCACTGCTGCCTCACAGCGCCAGGGACCCGGGTTCAATTCCGGCCTCGGGTCACTGTCTGTGTGGAGTCTGCACGTTCTCCCAGTGTCTGCGTGGGTTTCCTCCGGGTGCTCCGGTTTCCTCCCACACTTCAAAGATGTGCGGGTTAGGTGCATTGGCCATGCTAAATTGCCCCTTAGTGTCCAGAGATGTACAGGTTAAGTGGATTGGCCATGCTAAATTGCCCCGTTGTGTCAGAGGGACTAGCTAGGGTAAATGCATGGGGCTATGGGGATAGGGCCTGGATGGGATTGTGGTCGGTGCAGATTCAATGGGCTGAATGGCCTCCTTCTGCACTGTTTGATTCTATGATTTGTAGCACGTGTGGGTATTGAACAGAGCCCTCTTAAACTCATGTCAACTCCTGGTTCGAATCTTACGCCTCACATGATTCTCCGAGTGTAAACATATCCAGGGATAGACTCTGGCTGCACTCAACAGCAGACAGCCAAAGAACAAGCAAAAAGGGAGCAGTTCTTACATACTTACCACAACCATTATAGTTTAGCCAGCTCCGCACATTGGAAATAATAGTTCACAACTGTCGTGCTAAACTAGGATATAAATAACGTGAGCTGTCCCCTTCATTTGCTCTCAATCTCCAAAAGCCATCTAGTCTGGCTCACTCCATTTAAAGGCAACAGACAGACTGAACGCTTTGAAGAAAGAGAGGCTTTGACTGCCCGCAAAAACGTTGGAAGGAGCGAACCGACTGAAGTCAATCTGTTAAATTCAAAAGTTGGAATAAAACAGGAGGTCATCCAGCCTCCCCCCACTTTCAGTCGAGAGAGAGAGAGAGAGCGAGAGAGAGAGTGTTCCAGGTTTCTTTTGCGATGGAAGTGCTTCCAGACACCACTTTTACCAGCCTGGCTCGAGATTTAAGGCCCCATTTTGTTCCAGACACTGCCCCCCCCCCCCCCCCTCAACCCCACACGAAAGGAAGTAGTTTCTCTCTCCCAACCCTATCAGTGGATACTATGGAATTCTGTGGTAGCACGGTGGCACAGTGGTTCGCACTGCTGTCTCACAGCGCCAGGGACCCAGGTTCAATTCCGGATGACTGTGCGGAGTTTGCACGTTCTCCCCCGTGTCTGCGTGGGTTTCCTCCGGGTGCTCCGGTTTCCTCCCACAGTCCAAAGATGTGCAGGTGAGGTGGATTGGCCATGCTAAATTGTCCCTTAGTGTACAAAGATGTACAGGTTAGGTGGATTGGCCATGCTAAATTGTCCCTTAGTGTCCAAAGATGTACAGGTTAGGTGGATTGGCCATGGTAAATTGTCCCTTAGTGTACAAAGATGTGCAGGTTAGGTGGATTGGCCATGGTAAATTGTTCCTTAGTGTCTAAAGACGTACAGGTTAGGTGGATTGGCCATGCTAAATTGCCCTTTGTGTCAAGTGGATTAGCAGGGTAAATACGTGTGGTTACGGGGAGAGAGCCGGGGTGGGATTGTGGTCGGTGCAGCCCTGATGGGCCAAATGGCCTTCTTCTGCACTGTCGGGGTTCTACAAAATAATGTGCTACACCACCTGAGATCATTGCCAAATCTCACTTCGCAGTCCTTTGCCCAAGCTAGGTCGCTGAGCTCCAGGTGAGGGACCACAATCAGCCTCAGAATACACAGTCACCTCGATCACTCTCGTCTAAGCATTAGCGACAGGGAAGTCCAAAGGTTGCTCAGCTGATTGGAAGAAAATGGCCAAACCGGGCCTGTGATCTCAATGCACATTTTGCTCGACCAACGAAATGTGAACTTTAACCTTTCTCGTGTGTTTGTTCAAGTCAGAGATACACAGTACGGAAACAGACCCTTCGGCCCAACTCGTCCATGCTGACCAAGTTTCCTACTAGTCCCATTTGCCTGCATTTGGCCCGTGTCCCTCAAAACTTTACCCATCCATGTACCTGTCCTCATGTCTTTTAAAGATAGAAGTTAACATCAACTATCTCGCCAGCCACTTCTTTGGAGAAACTTAGAATCCCACCAGAGAAGGAGGCCATTCGGTCCATCAAGCCTGCACTGACAACAATCTCACCCAGCCCCTATCCCCGTAACCCCAGCTATTTACCCTGCTTAATCTCCCTCGTGACATTAACATGCATCTGAGGTATGCACTGGAGTGACACACGGCTGGAGACCACGACCTTTCGACCTGAGCCAAGAATGACACGGATGGAGCCATGTTATCGCTTCCCTGATCCCCGAGCCACATCCACAGCTGACAGGGGCAAGGCAAGATGCCATGCTTTGTCTGTATCGCGCACAAGAAACAATACTTTTCACCGTATACTAATACATGTGACAATAATAAATCAAATATTAAGCTGGTCTTTCTCTACACCCCAGCTATGACTGTAACACTACATTCTGCACCCTCTCCTTTCCTTCTCCCCTATGTACTCTATGAACGGTATGCTTTTTCTGTATAGTGCGCAAGAAACAATACTTTTCACTGTATCCCAATACATGTGGCGGCGGCACGGTAGCACAGTGGTTAGCACTGCTGCCTCACAGCTCCAGGGTCCCGGGTTCGATTCCCAGCTCGGGTCACTGTCTGTGTGGAGTTTGCACATTCTCCTCGTGTCTGCGTGGGTTTCCTCCGGGTGCTCCGGTTTCCTCCCACAGTCCAAAGATGTGCGGGTTAGGTTGATTGGCCAGGTTAAAAAATTGCCCCTTTAGAGTCCTGAGATGCGTAGGTTAGAGGGATTAGTGGGTAAATATGCGGGGGTTGGGCCTGGGTGGGATTGTGGTCGGTGCAGACTCGATGGGCCGAATGGCCTCCTTCTGCACTGTAGGGTTTCTATGATTCTATGTGACAATAATAAATCAAATCAAAGATAGGTTCTTGCCAATGTTGTCCAAAGTTGGCTGCAGGTAGAGGGACAAGAGCGGCACTGATACCCTTAACTCAACAGAAATCTAGCAATCTCAGTTTTGAAGTTTCATCTCCTAGCAACAGCAGTTTTTTTTTAAGTGGCGGGGGGGGGGGGGGGGGGGGGCGGCGGTCCCCCACATTTCCACCACGCTTGGCGTGAAGAAACACATCAAAACTGCTGAGGGGCCTGGCTCGAAGGCCGCGACATCATGTCAAGTGGCGCAATATAGGATTGAATGATAGAATCCCGACAGTGCAGAAGGAGGCCATTCGGCCCATCGAGCCTGCACCAACAATCCCAACCAGGCCCTATCCCCGTAAATCCATGTATTTACCCTGCTCATCCCCCTGACACTAAGGGGCAATTTAGCATGGCCAATCCTCTTAACCTGCACATCTTTGGACACTAAGGGGCAATTGAGCATGGCCAATCCATCTAACCTGTAGATCTTTGGACTGTGGGAGGAAACCGGAGCACCCGGAGGAAACCCACACAGACACGGGAGAATGTGCAAACTCCACACAGACAGTGACCTGAGGCTGGAATTGAACCCGGGTCCTTGGCACCGTGAGGCAGCAGTGCTAACCACTGTGCCACCCTATGGCTGCTGGCGTTCTGCTGGCATTCTGCTGACCTGCAGTGGCTCAACATCTTCAGGGCAAAGAATGAAAGAAAGATCGGCGGGGACAGAACAGAATGGGGCCACATTTTTGTGAAAGTCTACACCAAGGCCCGAGGAGGCCTCTGGCTTTGCCTCCATTTCAGCGGGGGATTTGGCAGTGCCGTCTAGAAGTGAAAAATATTTTTGCATGTTTGAAAGAAAAGGCAGCAGCACGCAGATAGTATAGCACCTGTGCCCCAGCTGTGGCTGTGTTTAAACTGCTGGCAAAAAACGCCCCCAAAACATTGTCATCCCTTATCAAACAGCGTGGAGCAGCCGGAAAGGAGATCGAGGAGAGCAGG